>NW_014542738.1:4606-19636 GCF_000741045.1 Vigna radiata var. radiata
GTCTAATTGTGTTTGCTTTCTTGAGTGCATTGAGTGACATTGATTTATCTTAGACACTTGAGAGAAACACTGATAGTGTGCATCTGTGAGGTTCTGTTGCTTTTGATTCACCTCTTGAACTGATTGATCATTTTGTCATGCTTTGAATTGCTTGGATGATTTCTCTGAGTATCTGTTTTCTCTGATTCAGTGTTGGATATTTTCTACTTCTTATCTCTGTCCAGATTTCTTGAGAATTGTGTAATTCTGTTTGTTTCTTTCATTGTGAGTCTTTGTCGTCTGTCTGTTGAGTCTATGTCAATTCCCTGGTGTCCATTGAATTGTTCCCTGGTTTTCGTCTTGGTTTTGCACAGGAGTGCAAAAGACTAAGTGTGGTCTATTTTGATGAGTCGATATTTTATCGACTTCACTTAGTTTATTGTGCTAGAATTAATCAGGGAATTGTGCTTAATTTTCTAGTATTTTCTCGTTTTTCCTAAATATGCTTAATTTGACCGAAAATTCTAATTTTAAGTAATTTGAATTTTCTGAGCTAATTATTTGCATTATTATTTTCAGGGAAAATTTTGGAAACACAATTTGGGACATTTGGAGGACACCAAATAAATTCAAGACTCTCAAATTAGACATTTTAAATTTTAGTTGTCTTGTTATTTAATTGTTTAAGCTTTTTAGATAAACTTTTACACATTGGGCCATTGTTTAAAAATTATGAAAAGCCCATAGATTGGAGGACACTTGACACATGGTCCTAGGGACTCCAACATTCCTGGGCAGCCGTCATTTTCTTTACCACTAGGCTTTGAACATCTTCTTTTCCATGGAACTAATTTTGGATTTTGGTTGAATGGATTACAAGCTGAAGCCACCATTTGTTTGAGAGGATTTTTTTTATTATTTTCGTTTTGCTGGAACGTATTTGGGGATGACAATCTGAAGCTCTCAAACTCTCGGCTGGAAACAAATTGGAGGGGCTGCAACCTTTTTTTTTATTCTCTTTGAACCATGGATTATGGTTGAATGCTGCTGTCACGTTGTGGAGAAACAGAGGAAATATGGAGTGCAAGGGCTGGAACATGAACGTGGCTGCAGAAGAACAAGTAAATCTATAGTTTTATTTCTTTATTTTATTGAATGGAAAAGAGAGTAGGAGGAACTAGGTTTTCGGTGATGAGTGGTCATTTCATTTAGCTTTCAGAGAATTCTGTTTTTTTTTTTTTGCTGTTTCCTTTGGAAGTACAACAGTGATGGTTGGAAAAAAAATGGTGCACGTTGATTCATAGAATAGGAGCGCTGAACCATATTAATAGAGCATAGGTTTATTCATTTTAATTGGAGAGAAAAGGTACACGGGTTCTATCTAGGATGTCACCTCCAAGTATAGGCAAATGTGGTCATTGATTTTGGGTGAAGAAAATTCATTTTCTTTCTTGCAAAAGTTGCACGCTAGCTGACTTGGAGAAATGGAGCTTAACTTAATTGCTTGGAAAAGGAAAAGGAGTGGTCACATCATTAGGTTTTTATTTTATTTCGTTTATGGGTGAATGAGAAGCATTTTTGCATCCCTTTGCTTGAGAAGCTCGGAAAAGCAAATGTGCAGAGGACCTCACGGACAAGAGTTCATTTGTGCCTTTTGAATTTTAATTTTATTTGGTAGATGCATATAGGTCACATAAATTGTTAAAAAAAAATATGTTGTTTATTTTCCTTAGCTTTAAATTAGTTTGCATTGTAGGATTAGTTGTTTTTAATTTCTTTAATTTAGTTTTGCATTTAATTTAATTTAACTGTGTTTAGATATTTGTTTAGTCTAGTATTTGGTTTAGCATTTTCACTCTCTGGACTCGATTTTAAAAAATTAACTGCAACCAGGCCAGAGCTTCAAATTCTACGTTTTATATATCAAATGAAAGATAATTGAGTCTACTTTCCAGGAAAAAAAACCTCATCTCATTTAGAGCCCTGTAGAGAAAGTTATGGTTAAAACATTGAGCAAAGGTCAGAGCTGCCTAGTTCCAGCGTAATTACTGTAGCAGTTTCGTTTTTATTGTTTTAATTTCATTTTCGTGCATGGTGAAACCTTTTCAAACCCCCCTCCCCCCCCACTTCGTGTTAGACCTAAGACTCAAACCACATTTGGTCCTTGAGAGACGACCTAGGGGTCACTCCCTAGCTATACTGCACTTTAAACTGCACATCAAATTTGATTGGGCGGCGACACCCATCAACGAAGCAGCCCGTCAATTTTTCTCTCATCTGCATGCCATCTAAGGTTTTTAGCATCTTTGGGATTCGCAAACAAATGCTTAAGTCTGGGCACTATTGGAAGGTACCAAACTACTTTCAAAGCAGATCCATTTTTTTCTATCTGACCATTATCTATATTATTATTTTTTTGACTTGTATTGTGATAAGCCACATTTTGGACACTTTGTCAAAAATTCAAACTCTTTCCTATATAAAATGCAGTCATTCAGACAAGCATGTATCCTTTTATACTCCATACCCATTGGACAAAGAATTTTCTTCGCATCATAATTACGAGTGGGCAGTGTATTTCCATCTGGCAACATTTCATTCAACAACGTCAACAGTTCTGTAAAACTCTTATCAGTCCATCCATTGCTCTCTTTCAAATTCATGAGCCTTAACACCGCTGACAAACGTGTGAACTTAGTTGAACCGACATACAAAGGTGTTTCCGCATCAGTCGACATCGTCTCATACACATGAGCTTTGGCAAAATTTTCTGCGCCAACATCGCGGATCATGTCCTCTAATTTGTCTTCATCTGGTCGATCTTCTTCCATGGTGGAATCAGTAACATTTACAGTTTGAGAGTCAGTGGGAACATGCATTTCTTCGCCGTGCCATATCCATGTTGTATAGCATCTTAGGAAACCATCACAGATAAGATGTTCTCTAATTTGAGTTGCGTTCAACTTTCTCCCATTCAAACAGTTCACACAAGGACATTTAAACTTCACTTCATCATCACTTCTCCCCTCATTACGTTGCGCAAATTGTATAAATTCCTCTACACCACTCTCGTACTCAGCACTAATACGTGGTAAATTAATCCAATTTCGATCCATTCTTAAATATTTTAAAATTACAACTATATAATTTTACATATTAAATCAAATCATACAATAATTTCAATCATACAATCATACAATTAATAAGCAATAAAATGATAAATTCAATCATAGAAAATTTTATATTACTAACTTTTAAAAAGTTTCAATAATCAAACAATTAAACAATTTTTTTTATAAATTAAGATTTTTTTTATTATTAATATACGTATTGAAAATTTCAAGTAATATTATCAATTTAGTAATATTAGTTTAATTGTAAAAGATAATTCAAAATATCAATATAATTAGTTCTAAAAGCATATTTGTTTTATGTAATATGAATGTTAACCTTAAATACGTGGAACAATCCATTAAAACTATAAGTTTTGGTATGAAACTTTTGTAATGCAATGTCCTTCATAAATTACAACTGCTTAGCCTCCACGGTGAAAGTAGGGATAATCAAATTGAAATCAATTGAAACAATTGAAAACATCTCAAATAACATTTCATCACAAGCAATCAGACATCAAGCAAGTATTGAATACAAATGAGGATAGCAACCATACCTGTTTTGATTCTCTTCGCAAATAAATTTGGCACGGGGGAGAAGAAGGTCGCGGCAGAGAGCACAATCGCGGAGGAGAAGTCTGGCACCTAGACGATTTGAGCTGGCATCAATGTGGCGGCGGCGGAGAAGCACTGGTACGACGGCGACGATGACGATTCGGGAGGCGGACGGAGACGATAATGGACGGAGAAGCAGAGTCCGGACGGAGAAAAGCTTGCAGCGGTGGGGTTTCGTTTTCTATTTTCTGAAAATCGCGTGGAAGAAGAAAACTGTTCAAAGTTTTTTTTTAACTATCAGAAAGAGCATCTGTCGCGGTTCTACACTTAACCGCGACATAAAGGGGGAATAGGCCGCGGTTCTACACTTAACCGCGGCCTATTCATTTTAAAACAATAATACAAAATGGCATTTTTGAATTTTTTTTAACTTATATGCCGCGGTTCCGCGCCCAACCGCGGCATATACTCTGAAAATTTTAAAATTTACTCAGACCAGGGAATAGGCCGCGGTTCTCTGGCCAATCGCGACCTATTCCCCAACGTTCAGAATCCCTTTAAATGCCTCCCAACTGCCTTTTGGGGAATGTCAGCAGGTAGCAGGGGGTATCAGCCGTGGTTCTCTGACCAACCGCGGCCTATTCCCCCTGCTACCTGCTGACATTCCCCATCAGTCAGCCCCTACAATAAATTGACAGGGGAATAGGTCGCGGGTCAGAGAACCGCGACCTATTCCCCTGTCATTAAATTTTTTTCCCTGACGTGGAGTCAAAGGGGTTGGTTGACAGGGGTATATGCCGCGGTTATGTGGGGAACCGCGGCATATAAGTTCAATTTATTTACAAAACTGCCATCGCGCAACATTATGCTGCGGTTTCTAGTGAACCGTGGCATAATGTGTGCTGTATAATCATTTTTTTTACTAGTGATATGTACTACATGACATAGGTAACTCTTGTTGTCATGTATGTTCTTTCTATATAATATGCAACAAATATTTGATTCCATATTAATTATGCAATCATCAGATATAATATTCTATGGGTACATTATACATGCTACAATTAGTTATATTCTTTTAGGAAAGTAAAGCCCTTTAATATATTTCTTTAATAAATATTTGACTTTATCCATTCAAGACAGATATTGTAGAAAAGAAACATAAACAGTATCTTCAACACAATTTCAAAACACAAATTCAAATTAAAAAACAAGATACACTGCTAAATTGATATAGTAGAAACTCAGCACACTCTTCTTTCGAATGAGCATTAATATAGACTTTCTATATGGCTATGTCGCAGAAGAAGCTCATAGGTGCAAGAATTTTTCATCCGAGTTTCTCAGAGTTACTGCAGAGCACAATTTATATTTGAGAAGAAACAATGGGAAGGACTTTCTCAGCCTGTAACTGCACATTAATTACTGCATATAGTCAATGTTAAGGATTTAAATGAATGGAATTGAAATATTCACTCAAGATCTCAAGACTTAATAGATTTTCACTGTTATATATTATGATGCTCTATTTTTTTCATTTCTAAGTTGAGTTTAAATTTTTAAAATTCAACATTAAAGACTCGTTATTTTTGTTTTTATGACTAAGCACATTTTATATTAAGTTATAAATAAGGTAAATGAGTTAAAATTTATGATTTTTTTTTAACAACTCAAACTCATACTTTTGATTTTATTTGCTTAAATTTCTTAAATCAAACTCATAGTTCAATTTTTTGACTCGACTGATTTATTTAGAGGCTTAACATTAGCTATATTCTTTGCTGAAGTTATAAAACAAGATACTGTAGCTTCCTTGATATTGTTGGCCAAAAGGTTAAGAAATTAAAACTCATACCTTAAATCTATTTAAAACTAATCCAAGTTGTTATTTCAAATTACCATAAAACTTTTGTAATAATCAATAGCACAATGAATTGTTAGAAGTGGGTTTTAGGCCTAACTCAATATCACAAAACTAACTTGTAAGGTGAGGTTTGCACCCCACTTATATATTATAAATTGGCCTTATCTCTAGTCGATGTGGGACTTCCAACACACCCCCTTACGTCGAGGTATATACATCTTGAGCATGAGACTAGATATTAATGGGTGGTCTGATAACGACCCAATAACGGGTTGAACATATGCCTAACAAATATTGCTAGGATAGGCTCTAACCATAGCTCTGATACCGTGTTTGAAGTGGGTTTTATGAATTGCTCATGGGCAACAAATGGGAAAAAGAAGTGTTAGAAGATGCACTCACTCCATACGACAACTTTTGTAGTAATATGGGAGTTTCTGTTGCATGCATACGACAACTTTGACAAAAGTAATTAAGTGCAATGAAAGTAGTGACTAGGTAAAATTGCAGTCAGTTCAGAAGTTTTAGACAAATTTGTTTTGAAACAACTGAATTTAAATAAGACTATTAATGTCATAATTGTTAAAATGAGAAACTTAAAACATAATAATGCTGAGACGGACAAAATCATGAGTACTGTCCCGTTGATAGATAGAATTGAACCAAAGATAATGTGTATTCAACAACGTAAAAACAAAATAACTTTTGTCACTGTCATTACAATGCTCTCACAACCCAAGCAGCATTAGCATACACTTACAATTTTTAAAGGCAAGTTCATTATCAATCACCAAGTAGATCACCAGAAATTAAGCTACATAAAAATGTTGGATGCAAAGGGAAGACCACATTTTCAGCATCTAATTGATCACCAAACAAATAAGAATATCAAATAGACAATGATAATTTCAGATTCAGGACCGCCCTCAAATTAATTGAGAATGTACTTTAATTAATTTGAAACTTAAACAATAATCAATTGAACAATGATTTGTGAATAACCGATGATGAATCTATTTTGGAAAAGTAGTGGAATTAGTTTGTTTCTTCATAACTGTTTTTAAGTTTCTTTTTTGTTCTACAACATTCTTTAAACATTCTCACTTTTATTCATAAGTATTGCATAACATTCATAAGAGTAAGATATTCGAAAGCAATTCGGTGTTCGTTGGGAGACGACTCAGGGTTACTTTAGCCCTATATATTTTCTTGAATACTATTTGGCAATGCTGAAGTTGCCTTGAAAAGTAGTATTAATTTGATAGCTCCAACGACAACTTATCAATTTCCTTCTGGTGAATTTCTCTAGTGAAACATTAGACATAGATTGAATTCGAATCATAGTGGAAGAAGGATGTCTGGAGCAGCGCGCGCGAACGTAGGAGACTAGTACAGTAAAGGGAAAAGACACCAGTTAATTTTGCTTATAGGCACCGGTTGTGGACGAGGTAAAAAGGGGTATGCTTTTTGCATCGGGTATGAACCAAATTAAAAGAGGGTAGATTATACCTCGATTTTTAGTTAATTGAGTTAGTAACGTGTTTTTTTTTCATATTTTAGGTATGTGTTGATCCGAAGCGATAGCTCCAATTATTGCATACATATTTTGGTAATTCAAGTTGTCCACATTCATGGTTGGTAGACCAGTGGCTTTAACCTTCTTCGGTTCCATCTTCAGTGATTATATTATGCTTTTTACGTGCATCAATTCTAATATAATATATGCAGGCCTCATTACACTCGAGTTCTTAACGAATTTCTTGACATTACTTTCTCTTAGCATGTTGTTCCTTGAAAGAACAACAGGACTATCCTTATAAGCACCTTTACCAAAATCAATATGATATCTGAGATCTTGAACCTGAAATCTAGTAAGATATATTGATAAGACTGGAAGATGAAAACTTATAATAATATGCTAACATTAACACTAAAATATTGCAATATCATATGAACATATAAATATAATATATCGCTTTTGCAACTAAAATGTAGTTTCAGAAGTTACAATTGATTATGATAATATCTGAATGCCTTTGATATCTTCAAATGGATTAATAGAAGCTTGACGAAGATAAATCAGATACAAGCCAATTGTAAGGTACAATAGAGAGAATACCCAAAAACACAACGATAGGAAACCTAATTCGCAAATCTGAAATCGCAAAATCAAGAAAACAAGATCAGAAGCCTTCAATCCATGCCTTGAATCTGCAAAGAAGAAATAGAATCCCAACCTAATTTCAAAATCAGAGAAGAAACCCAAAATTCGCAAACTCGAACCCCCAAATTCCAAGAGCAATTTGCAAGCAAAGAAACTTCAACTTTAGGCCACCCATTTGCAGAGAAGAATAGAAAGCCAAAATTCCAAAATAAAAAACTCTTGCCGCGAAATCGCCTCCCTCCTTGCGAGAACGAACCGGCAATGAGAAGGAAAAGAGAGTCTCCCCTCCCTGTAAAAACTGCGTCTGAACGGGAAAAGAAAGAAGGGAAGAAGAGAGCCTCCCCTCTCTTGTCAAAGACGAACTCAAAACGGAAAAAGGAAAAGGAAGAAGAACGGTCATTGCGCCACTACGAGTCACCACGAACGAACTCCGCCTGGTCGCGTCATCTCCCCAACATTGTCTTCATCACCCCGAGGTCATTGCACGAGCCAGAGATAACCCCCAAGATTGGGTGGTCTGCAAAAAGAAGAATAGCGAGTAGGGTAACTTCGTTGGCTTTGGTAAAAATGTTAATCATCTACTGCCTCGTCCTAGATGATAACAGAGGTCATAGAAGAATACCACCTCCGTTCTATAGGCCAACCGATGCCTATTTTTAAGCTTTACGCTTCAGTCTTTAGTGATAACGAAGTCTAAAACTAGATGATAACGAAGTCTTTAGTGACAACACCCTATTGCCTCGAGTTTGCTAATGACTGGTGCCTATGCTCACTTTATATGCCTTCGGTCCACTCAGCGTCAGAAGCGTTCAGCAGATTGACTGACAACACCTACTGCCTCGCTTCTGCAACAATCGAGGCGTATAAGTTAGTTAAGATTGAAAACTTTTCCACCGTTTTTGCATATGCTTTGGTTTTATGGGAACCAAGATATCTGACCCGCGTTCTTTTCCACATTCTCCACTAGTGGAGCTGTTGAAAGAGGAGACGGTTGCTTCAAAACTAGGGTTTGTGAGTTATGATTTGCAATAAATAAAATAATTATTGATTTTAGTATTTTATTTATTTGTGTGATTTATAATATTATATGATCAATTGTGATGTGTTATTGGATAATGAAATTATGGTAGAACGAATCTGAATTTATTTAAATTTAGTTCTATTATTATATTTCAAAATTTTTGAAGAAAAACCTAAATACTAATGTTTGTGTTATTGCCTGAGAGAATCTGAGTTGACCTGGTAATAGATGAATGGGTTTCTGTGTGTACATGAGTCGTGTTTAATTTCCTGCAGCCTATTAAGGCTTTTTATTTTGGTGAGGTATGGTGGGGTCCACGAAAGTGTGATTGGAAAAGAGGCGGGTCATTATGGTGTTATGGGAAGTAAGAGAGAGAAAAGAGAAAACTGTTTACTATATTTTTTGGATACGTGTTAAGGTAGGAAATATAGGGGTTGGTCTTCGGTTTTGTTTATTAAGTAATTATTTTGTTTGGAGAGTGGCATGCACGTAGAGGTAGTTTTTCTAACGGATGCAACGGGAGAAAATAAGAAAGTGGGTCTGGGCTTTAGGAGTTTTCTGAAGGCTTATTAAATTTAGCTTGGAGGAAAAGGATAGAGTAAGAAAACAAAACCCTAGTTTTTGTGAGTGAAAAGTTGTGACTGGGAAGGAGAAGCAAGCAACAGCTGTGACAAGAAAGGTGATCGTCAACATTTTATTTACATCCGGAACCGTGAGGAAATCCAAGGTAAGGGGAGTAACTAGTGTGTTATTATATTGTGTGATGTTCTTGATCATCTTCTTGCTTTACTTTGAATCTTTTCCCCTTGTGGTTAAGATGGGGTTGCCCTTATCATGTTAATTGGGATAGATTCCAGACTTAGGAGAAAGTCAATGTAATACATGTAAAGATGTGTGCATGTTTGTAGTACCTGAAAGAATAGGGAAAAGAAACGAGGTTGCATACTGTCAACACCCAATTTCGTCCGAGTGACTAAATAATGAGACTTGATTTTTATTGTTGTTTTTAATTTTATTTTACTATTTTGTTTAACTTAAAAAAAAGTAATTACAAAAAAAACGAAGAAAGAATAAAAAAAAGCAAAAAAATTTTAAAAGAAAAAAAAGAACATGAAAAACGAAAAAAAAAAGAGAAATAAAAAAAAAGAGGAAAAAAGAGATTAAAAAAAAAGACAAAAAGAATAAAAGAGAAAAAGAAAAAGAAAAAAAAAAGACAAAAGAAGAAAAAAGGAAAAAGAAAAACAAAAGGAAAAAAGGAAGTAAGGAAAAAAGAAAAAAAAAAGGGTACACGTGAATAAAATGAAAAAGAATGATGATTAAATGGGAGAGGTGCTCCACTTGATTTTCTTGGAAAAATGGTGCAGCAGGCCCATAAGCAATTAACATTAATACAGGAAAGATCACTTTAAAATATTTTTAAAATTTTGTTTTATTTGGTAATAATTCGAATCAACATTATGACAATCATTGCTTGGAATAATTAAAAATAATATATTGATTGTTGTATTCAATTTCTTCCTAAAGAGAAAAATATGTTTTTTAATTTGATTCAATCAAGACCATTTATTTCCCTATTTTGCTAATTGACAATTAATTCGCCATTAAGGCAAGATCACAGTAATATTACAAATGTGTGTATATAAATATGCACCTTGAAAAAAAGAAAAGATGAGAGAATTGAACTTCGGGAAGAGAGCATAAGGGAATAGAAAAAAAAAAAGAGAAAGAGAAAATTCAATTTCAAGAAGAGCATGTAAGGGAACAGAAAGAAAAGAGTTTTGGGTTGCATACACGCTGGTTTTCTCTACACCTATACTTTTGTCTTATTTCATGATTTTTTTTATTATTTGATTATGAGGTTTTTATTGCATGTAACCCCTATAATTTTATATCCCTACATTCCTTGTTTTTGTAATTTTGTTTATAAGTTTGTTTCATTATTACACTTCAATATTTATTACACATGCTTTCAATACTATAAAATAAAGAATAAAAAAAAGAAAAATTACAAAATAAAAAAAATGGTTTTAGAGATTCTTATAGCATCTTTCTTTTTAATAATTAAATATGATTTCTAGTTTTTTTTTGTTTTATTATTGTTTAAATATTTCTTAAATGAAAAAAATAAATCTTGAAAATATAAAAAAATAGTTTCTAGTATTTTTTTGTTCTTTAATTCTTAATACATTTATTTAGCTGTAATTTATTTTCTATCTTCATATCTTTCCTTAAAAAATATTTACGTAAATAATATCATTATTTGTATTCTATAAGTATTTATTATTTTAAGTTTTGTTTTAAACATTCACGTAAGTACACTATTTTCATACTATAAAAACTACAAAAATAAAAATATCTAAAGCATTAAAAAAAAATTTTAAAAGGTTTAAGCACACGTGCGACCATTCTGTTTGCCTTGTGCTAAAAACCTTTTTCTTCTTCTTTCAAAAAATTAAAAAAAAAAATTATTTTAAAAGGTTTAAGCATAGGTGCGACCATTTTGTCTGCCTTGTGCTAAAAACCTTTTTCGTCTTCTTCTTTCAAAAAATTAACAAAAATTTATTTTAAAAGGTTTAAGCACAGTTGCGACCATTCTGTCTGCCTTGTGCTAAAAACCTTTTTCTTCTTCTTTCAAAAGGTCAACAAAAGTTTATTTTAAAAGGTTTAAGCACACGTGCGACCATTTTGTCTGCCTTGTGCTAAAAACCTTCTTCTTCTCCTTTCAAAAACATTAACCAAAAAATATTTTAAAAGGTTTAAGCACACGTGCAACCATTCTGTATGTCTTGTGCTAAAAACCGTTTTCTTCTTCTTCTTTCACAAAAAAAAAAAAATCAACCAAAATTTTTTTTAAAAGGTTTAAGCGCACGTGCGACCATTCTGTTTGCCTTGTGCTGAAAACCTTTTCTCTTTCTTATATATAAAATACCAAAAAATATAAAAATCTTCAAAAACTAAAAACATCTTCCAACGAACAATCTTTCAACTAGAACTACGTAACCCTGATTTCTCATTTTGAGAATACGTAGGAGCAAGGTCAATCCTTGTCAGGCACAAAAAAATAAAAAATATATTTTGTTTCTTTAGATTTTTATTTCAAGGGATAATTAAAAATTTTGAAAAACCACATCAAGTTTGCGCATTTAATTAAAGGTATTGTCTTAGGGAAGGAGTTATAGGGTGTTAATACCTTCCCTATGCGTAACCGACTCCCGAAACCAGAATCCAGTTTTCATAGACTAAGCCTTATCCTTTTTATGGTTTTTCCGTAGTTTTCCAAAATAAACTATGGTAGCGACTCCAACTGATGGAAGACCATCAAGGGCTCATATTGGACCTCTTACTAGAGCCATGGCAAAGAGGATTCAAGAGGAAGAAGGATCACCTATTACTTTGCTTCTATGGAAGGTGATTTATATTAACCCTTCTTCTCTTAACTAAAACATATTACTTTGTTTTATAGGATCTAAATAAAGCTTGAAGAAGTTGATCCAAGAATTAGGAGCAAAGCCATCCAAGAAGAGGAAGCCAAATGGTGAAGACAAGCCAAGCACTGCTCAGCGGCACTCAACTACCACTCAGTGTGAACGTGTTCACCTTCTCCACGTGCATGGGTGAGCTGGCTGGAAGCATGGCACATGCTTGCTCAAATTGGCGCGCTTCTCTTAGGGTTCTTTTGCATTTTCTAAGTAATTTGAAACAACATTTGAGCTCCTCCTCTCCTATAAATAAGATGGCTCCCTCCTTGTAAAAGACACTTTTGAGCCTTAATGAAATGCTGCAGAATTTCTGTCACAGCCATAATGCTCTTGAGTCAATGCTTCTTTACACTTTCTCTACCCTTTCCTCTAGCTTCCTTCCATCATAGGAGGGCCTTCTGAGCTGAGAGGATCAATTACACACTCCTTCCATCACTAAACACCAAATTCCACTCATCTACATCCAATTCCGCTGCACTTCTCTACAACATGGATTGCTTGCTGTTTGGAACCGGATCTCCATGCTTTCTATCCATAGCAAGTCTCCATCAAGTGGTATCAAGAGCTTAGGTCGTCCACGCATCAAGAGGTAAGCAATTCTTCCTTATTTTCATTCCATTTCTACTGTTGTCGTGCTCTGTTTGTGCAATTACAGAATTCCGTTTCCGTTTCTGTTTCTGTTTTATTGCTGTTTCTATTGTTTTCTTTTTAGTTCCATTTCTGTGTTGCTATTCTAGTCATCTATTTCTTGTTTCCATTGTGTTTTTATGTTTTTCTATCATTTTAAACGGTGAATCTCCATTGTTTGAGTCAATTTCCAACTCCATTCTTCAATTCCAGTTTCGTATTAGTCATGTGCATTTTTTCTTATGCAGTTTTAATTTCTGTTTCTGTTTGGTTACTGATTCAGCGTGTTTAATTCGTTTTACTTGAGTGTCAAGTGCTAAACCAGTTGTATATATACCAAATAAGGCAATGAAGACTAGATCTAGCCTTGGTAATACAAGCTGAAACACTAAAAGCAAATCTGTTGTGGTTTCCGTTTGAAATCCTGATGCAGAATTCCATTTCTGGTTTCAATTTTTAAATCTGTTTCGAGTTGCTTTTAATTGATTCTACTACTTTGAACAAACTTGTTTGAGGTTGCTGAATGATGCTAAAAGTGTATCCAACCATTATAAGCAAGGAAGTGCAATTTGCATAGCTTGGTTGTGCCTAAACACTAGCAATTTGTTGTCTCAGTTTTCAATCCAGCTTTTCACCGTGCTATAATCTTTGGTTTGGTCTAATATGAATTTTTTTCATGCTAAGCACCTTAATTCTAGCTTAGTTCTGTGTAATTACACTGCCTTGAGTCATTTCTTTGCTTTCCAACTTTTGAATCCATGAAAAACTGAGTTTGGTTGGTGATTTGGTGCATTTTACTGCATAAAACGTTACAGCAGTGGTAATTTGTGAAAATTTGATGTTTCTCTGTTGTTCCATAGCTTGAGCAAGTCCAAATTGATGATTTAAAATTGATAGCACTGTTTATTTGGTCAAAACACGTCCTATATGCATATTTGTAGTTGAAACCATTATTTTTTGGGCTAAAATGGAAGTGAACTAGTGAATTTGTATTACAGTCAGATTTTAAGTTGTTTAAGACTTTAAACATACTTAAAATCATCAAACAAGGTTGCTTGATCATTCAGAAGAGCTGTTGAATCACTTTATTTCAAATTTGAGTGTCAAACCACCAATTTGGTTCAATTTTTCTGGTGCAATTTCACTGTGACAGCACTGTTGTGATATTTTTTTGATGCAAATCACTTTTGGATTGTAGCAAGAGTTGGTTCATGGTTATAGAATGAAAATAAAGGATCAAAATAAGTAAAAACAAGTGTTAAAAGGCTTTTAGAACCGTGCAATCCAGATTCAAGCAGTTAAAACCCCAAAACACAAAATCTGAATTTCATTGGGGCATTTTAAGAAACACTTATGTAAAAATATCAAACAGTTTGTCTGGTTGCATTTGAGAACTGTGTTGTTGATTTTTCTTGCTTTATTCATCTATTCTGGTGCCTTTGTTAGGTTCCTTTTGTGTGCTAGCTTTTATTGAGTGTTGTTTCACTTGAATTCATCCATTTTTTTGGCCTCCAATTTGCTGTTCAACCACTTGCAGTGCAGATTTCTGATAGAGAACTTATATTAAATCTGTTTGTGGTTTTGGTGACTTATTTGGGAGCTGGTGTGCGGTTTGATTGATTCATTCAGCAACAGAAATCTTCTCCTGTTATGGTAGCCTCTTAGGAAGTGGATAGGGAATTGAAAGTGAAGCAAGAAGCAAGGCTCAAAGAAGCTCAATTTCACACGGTTCTGCAGCAGTTTTGGCCTCTGTACAACAGCATTTTGGTCCATTTAAAGCTCAACTCACACATTGAATTTGAGCAACACACTGCAGCAGCTGAAGCTTGAAGCTTACACTAGTTTTAAGCATTGATTTGAGTTTGTTTGAGTCTTCATATCACAGAACCTTTGAAGTTAAAGTTCATTTCTGTTTTTGAACTAAGTGACTTGGAAAAATGCTTTTGAAGCAATTCCAAGATCACCTTTGAANATTGTAATAGTGCCAATTCGCTTTTTTTAGTGTGGAAGTGTGTCAAGGGGCTCCAAGTGTCACTTNCACTTTCACTTAGGGCCGTCTAGCATTTACATTTTTGCACCTTTATTGCTTTCTTTAATTTCTTGCTTATTTCTTTTGCTTGTAAGTCTCCGTGGTATATAGGATTGCATAGCATATAGATAAACCTTCTTTTGGTTTTTTAGTAGCATTTCATTAGCATTTAAAAACCTTTTGAAAGATTTCTATTTGG
>NW_014542738.1:24301-34180 GCF_000741045.1 Vigna radiata var. radiata
AAAGAGGATTCAAGAGGAAGAAGGATCACCTATTACTTTGCTTCTATGGAAGGTGATTTATATTAACCCTTCTTCTCTTAACTAAAACATATTACTTTGTTTTATAGGATCTAAATAAAGCTTGAAGAAGTTGATCCAAGAATTAGGAGCAAAGCCATCCAAGAAGAGGAAGCCAAATGGTGAAGACAAGCCAAGCACCGCTCAGCGGCACTCAACTGCCGCTCAGCGTGAACGTGTTCACCTTCTCCACGTGCATGGGTGAGCTGGCTGGAAGCATGGGACGTGCTTGCTCAAATTGACGCGCTTCTCTTAGGGTTCTTTTGCATTTTCTGAGTAATTTGAAACAGCATTTGAGCTCCTCCTCTCCTATAAATAAGAGGGCTCCCTCCTTGTAAAAGACACTTTTGAGCCTTAATGAAATGCTGCAGAATTTCTGTCACAGCCATAATGCTCTTGAGTCAATGCTTCTTTAAACTTTCTCTACCCTTTCCTCTAGCTTCCTTCCATCATAGAGGGCCTTCTGAGCTGAGAGGATCAATTACACACTCCTTCCATCACTAAACACCAAATTCCACTCATCTACATCCAACTCCGCTGCACTTCTCTGCAACATGGATTGCTTGCTGTTTGGAACCAGATCTCCATGCTTTCTATCCATAGCAAGTCTCCATCACCAACTCTTTTTCTAAAATTATTTCTTTTTTGGATCGTTGTCCCATCGCGATTTCGGTTGCGACACATTCAGAAGAGTATAACTCTCTTGGTAGAGCGAATTTGTTGCTAGTTAGTGGTACAAAGATAGTTTAGGGTGAACAAGGAGTAGTTCAGGAAATATCATGTGAAAGTAGGGTTTGGGAATGTTGTTACATTGCATGGCGTGGTTATAAATGTTTCGTTTCTTTGATTATGAAACTGGTAGGGAGTAAACTAAAATTCTCTGTGGTTGTCTAGATTTTAATCTTTTACTATTAGTAATGCTGGACGTGTAATGTATACCTATTTAAATATGAGTGTATGCTTCGTGAGAGAATGGTGTAGTTGGAGGAGGGTCTGTGACCCTATTCGGGTAAGGTGAAGGAGGAAAGGGTTATTTGTGTGGCATATGATGGAGAGATGTGTAAGGGGTCATAACAGTAGTAAAAGGGAAAGAGAGAATGTTTTGGAGAAAGGTTTGGGTTGGAGTTTACGTTTACTGGTGGGGAAGTTGTCCGTAGGGAGGTTTAGTTTTCTCGCAATCTGCATGGGAAGGAGAAGTTCTGCATCATGGATGTGCTATAGTTCACGTGAATGAGAGTGTTGTATGTTAGAAAGGAGGACTGGTTGGAGGTTGATTGATGTTCAAAGTTGTGTATGTTGCAGTAAGTGAGAAACCAGTGAGTGTATAAGAAGGAAAGGTGGTAGGTATGGTAGGTATTTTACAATAGGATGTACCCAGTAATTTGACTTTTGCATGCAGAATAGAAAAAAAAAAAGGGGGGTCACTTAGATTGAAGAATAAGGAAAAGGTTAAAAAGGCATGAACCTTTCATTTTTGCACGGTCATTTCAATATTGGAAAGGCTTTACTAGTTTAGCTCTAGAGAATAATATACTTAAGTTTATATAATATAATATATTAATATATTTTTAATTTATAAGTATATATGTGAGCAGCAGGTAGTTACGTAACTTAACATTATTATAATATAAGTTTTATATATATATATATATATATATATATATATATATATATATATATATATATAATAAAGTGTGGTTACGTGGTAGATAAGGAATTTTTATTTTATGTGTAAGTAAGGTGGTAAAATGGGGTGCTTTGTTGTGTATCTATAACATGATAATTGTGTTTTCCGTTTCTTTGCCAGTGTTCTTCGATTGGAATTTTGTTATGTTTTACGTTTCGAATTTGATGGTTATATGTATATTACTTAGAGTACATGTGAAAAGGATTGAGATGTTAGTTATAAATCTTATGATTCATTAGCGATGTGTGGTATTGTAAATATGTATGAAAAGTGTTGAGGTTGTGTTATGAGTCTTATAATTGGTGAATAATGTATATTGTTGAGACTATGTATATTTTGATATTAGTGAGATAAATCTTATGATTTGTGGAGGGATGTATGATAATGAGAATGTGCATGAAATTGTGATATGAACATGAAACTGTTATTTCCTCATACTTTTGTCGTTTTTTGTGGGCCTTTCGTGTTACGATACGATAAGGATTGTGGGTCTCGTATAGAGACAAATATTCGAGTGTCATTTTCTTTTGCGAAAGGAGGTGAATGTCTCGCCCAAAGGACATTTCGATAAGTCGGGGGGATTAGTCTGAAGTTGCGATGGAGGACGACTCGAATCGCCCTGTTTTGCATAACAGGTTAGGACGACAAAGTATAAGGAAACGACATCGGTTTATGAATGAATTGATTGTGATATTTTCTTTGGAGTAGACATGTGTTGTTTTGACTTGTTATAATTTATACTTAATGTTGATTTACTGTGTTATAAGCTATGATGATATTTCTAGTTACTCACCCTGAAAGTTTGTGGTTGTGGTTTCCACCTGCAATGATCGTACTTGTACGGGAGCAGATGGCGTTGCAGATGATGCTGGAGTGCAGTAGTTTGACGAGAGGGGAAAATTAGGTCTTTTGGGATTTTATTGATTTTGTTATTTAAATTTTCTTTACAGACTTGACGTTTCGGTAAAGGTTATGTTTTGAGTTTTACGTTGTAAGAACAACGTTTATGATTCGTGATTTTAGCTTCTGCGATATTATTGGAATAAAGTTTTTTTTTTTATCTGAAAACATCGATTTTATAGTAAACTATGTAAGGATGATATTTTTCTATTTCACAATGACATCCACTTAGGGGTGTTACACTTGGGCGAAAATTTGGGCTGGTTGGAAAACGAGTATCCAATGTGTATCCACGAGTTAAAAAAAATCCATAGATTTTTTTTATGCAAGTATCTAGCAGGTAGCATGACAAGTAACAAATATTATTTTTACATGCAGGTCAGGTTGTGGATAAACACTATCCATACCTAACCTCACCCGTTGTCATTCCTACTCTTACCACAACCTTATCATTATCATCGTAAACGTGAATCACTAGTATTTTGACTTTTACTATTTTATTTTTAACTTTAAGAATACCTTTCCATCGTAGCTAAATTTTGTAGACCAAGAAACACTCTAACCCACATTAGATGTTACTTTGTCAAAGAAAAGTGTTTTTATAAGATGTCCATATGATAAGTAATGATGTCTAAGTAGTAAGAGTTATATGTATCTTAGTTAAACTTAGTGTGTGTTTTAGAACAATTTTACAGCCAAGAAAAATCTCCTTAATCCTTTTTAACTCAAAAGTAATCATTTACTATAAGATTTGGCACATATTTAATCAAGTTAGAAATAAAAACTATAACAACGGATATATTAATTGATTAAGTAAAATATTAGTTGATTAAGTGAATCCAACTTGGAGCCAAAATCATTCTCTATATTAATCAATTACTTTACAAAATAGTCTATTAATATAAAAAAGATTTAGAAAAAGTGACTAAGACATATTAATTGATTAAACTATTAACATAATCGATTAATACAAACTGATTTCATTTTTTAAGTTTTGCAAAAAACATTAATTAATTAAATCAATTATTATTAATAGTTGCCTTCCTTTTCTTTAAATTTTACATATTCTCTTACTTTAATGAAACACTTCGATATTTTAAAAAAAAATTAATACTTGAGTGGGAGAGATTTAAGGGTGGCAAAAATATTTTGTTTTAAGAAGATTAACTATTGAAGGGTTTTTCTCTTGATTATCGATTTTAATTTTAAAATCTTCAGTTAATTAATATTTTTCTTATATTTTTGTTTTGTATTTCAATTATTTGTGTTCTAATTCACCTATATGGTGTAGTATGTGATGATTGTGTGCAGTATGACTTATTCTTATATTTTTTGAAGGTTTTTTTTTTCGAGAATTGGTTTAGATCTATAGTTTAGAATTATATAACCGTTCTTGTAATTTGAAACTTTGAATCTTTAGTAAAATTATTAGTTTTAGGTTGTTAGAAAAATTAGACGTAGATTTGTTACAATTGAAATTCTTTGTCTTGTTCTTTTTATTGATCTAAATATTTGATTTAAAACACTCTTTAGCTCTTGTATTACAATAAGGTGCGGTTAAATTCTAGGATATAGATGAAGATTGAAAGAGAATTTAAGAGAAGAGAAGGAAGGAGATGGCTTGTGAAGACACGGAAGCGAGAAAGGAAAAGATGAATTAAATTTGTATTCCACTTTTTAATATAAAATACATTTCATATATGTTTTTTAATGTCTAAACAATATCTTCAACATGTCACCAAAGACCATTTTAACCATCGTTTATGAAAAATCTTTATTTGATTCAATTTTATAAAAATAAATACTTAATTGAGACTCTGAATAGCTTAATATTTTATTCTTTGCTTTTTTTACCAGTCTATATACTACTTCTCTAATGTGAGTTCATCTTTACATGGTATAAACATAATAATATCTTAAAGTGGTGCATAATGCCTTACGTTTTGTGTGAAACACTCACATTAGGTTTGTTTACAAGTTACCGTTTGTGACATTCTTATTCTGGCATTGAATTTAAGTTAGGAATTACTAAAAGCTAGACGAGAGGAACACTAAGATAAATAAAAAAGTATAACCTCTTGTTCTTAAATACATGTTCATTGTTCTTTTTACATCTCTCTGTTTATACTTTCTTCTGCAGTTCAAAAGCAAACAAAATGGATATACGCAGATAATTATATAGCATTTGATATTTCTAAACTTTGCAATTTTAAAATTATCATCTTTCATATATGAAAGTATATTTCTTCTAGTATATGTGATATTTTTTTGATAAAATAAATAGATTATTTGAATAATATTCATAATAATACTATTAACTTAAAAAAATTATTTAATTGAGTTTTTTTTAATATTTAATTTGATTTTTTTATTAAATTATTGTTAATGTTCTTTAAAAAATGTTATGCATTAAAATTTAAATATTTTTTATTTTATAATATTTTTTATTTGGATATGATATAACTTTTAAGATAAAAATAATTTTAAATTTTAATCAGTGAGGCTTCTTCATATTAATGTCACTTGGAACATGAAGAGTTTTTTTAAAGAAACTAAAAACTTAATTTGATAAAAAAAATATAAATCTAAAATAAATAAAATTTTAAATATAAAAATAAAATTATTAATTTGATTTGTAGAGAGGATGAAGACTTATTTTCATCTATCCCTAGATATAGGTTTCGTTTCATTCAAATAATTTATTTCTTTTTACTATATAAATTTTTATTTTTTTCTCTTAATTATTGTTGAATATTCATTAAGTTTATTCGAATTCTAATAGTTTATTTTTTCTTTCAATATTTACAAAATTAATAAAAGTTAAATTACTAATTAAATTTTTATTCTTTGATTTGAAGATGGAGCGATGGAATTGATGCTTCGAGGACACGTCTAGCACTGGAAGATATGAGCTGGGACAGCTTGGCCGCATCTAATATAATTGTGAGAATTTTTCATTAGCTAAGCAAGCTCACACGTTACTGCACATAATACATCTAAAAACAACATAATATATTAACAACTTCAATTTCATTTATTTTACCAATAATTTTTTTATATATTATTTTGTTATTATTAAAACAAAATTATTATGTGATTGTATTAGTTATCAAAGTATTTTATTTATTTATTTAAATATAACTACTGTAGTACTTACTTAGACAGTGTAACAATTTTGATATAGTGTTCCACAGAAATACAAAAGTGAATAAAGTTTTAATATTTGAAATTGTTTTAATCATTTAAAGTTTTAATATTTATGGACAGTTGACAAGTGAGGATCTTCGTAAGAAAGAAAGAGATGCAATTACAGTTGAATTATGCGAAATGAAGAAAGTGCATCTTCAGGATTTACCAAATCTAAAAAGGTTTTCCTCAGCATACAATCTTAAATGGTCATCATTATTAGAGAATGTGATGTTGAACAATTGTCCCAACATCAAAAAGTTTGATTTGGGGATGATAAAAGAATCACAGTCAAAATCGATAATGGTAACAGAAAATGAAGTACAAATTGATCCTCCCACCAAGGTTACATATCTTTTTGAATTATTGGTCAGTTCTTCTCTCGCAACCATTATTTATCACAATAACACATACAACATATTTTTTTTAATGTAACAATAAAAAATGAATGCAGGATGACAAACTCTCACTCATTACTGATTATAGTATATCTAACAATGAAGAGTTAGATGAGATAGTCAATAATCTTCAAAGTTCCCATTTCACCAACCTTCAAATTCTTCGGGTAAATAACTGTACTCGAATAGTGTTGGAGGATTTTCTTAATATGTTATGGAACAGGTCACACAAACTCCAAGTTATCAACATTCAAGACTGCTCACTAGACCGTTTTTGTTATGAAAGAGGGAGGACTGAATATGGCAAAATTTCCACACAGCTAAAGGAACTAAAATTAATAAAAGTCGACTTAAGATATATTTGGATATATGACAATCCAGAAATTCTTGACCTTGGAAACCTACAAATTTTACACATCATAGATGTTTCCTCTCTCAACTATATATTTCATCTGTATACAGCGGAGAAGCTTCACCAACTTAAGGAATTAATTATAGAAAAATGTGAAGACTTAGATACTGTTTTTATGGATGATCATTTTACTACAGGTGGTCCAAGAGCTAACTTTCCATCACTGAGCAAATTGGAGTTTAAGTCTCTCCCATATTTGACACATATCTATGATGGTCATTTAGAATTCCCAAGTCTAAAATATTTGATGATAGAAAAATGTCCAATTTTGACAAATTTCAATACTGGATCTGAAGATCCATATGAAACCCTTAGTAATGATGGAAAGTCTTTCTTTGAATTGAATGAGATTGTGTTTGACAATTATGACAACTTGCTTTGTGTCATTTATTCTAAGAGACTAGAAGAGTTGAAGAACTTGAAAAAACTTATTGTGAGTCAGTGTACTTATTCCATACACCTTTTACAACAACTCTGTGAATTAGTTTTGATTCATCTTCCAAAGTTAACTTCCATTGTTAACAAACAAGTTTTTAAGTTCTACCAAAACCTAAAAATCCTACAAGTGAAGCACTGTAAGTCTCTTACTATGCTACAAGTTCCTCTAAAACTAACATATCTGAAAATTTGTGATTGTGAAGTGTTGGATACAATTATTATCACTAAAGAAGAAGAAGAGGAAGGAATGAGAGAGAAACTCACCTTTCATGAATTGAAGGATGTTTCTCTTGAAAATCTACCCAATCTTTCTATTATCTTTCCTTCTATATATGAATTTCCTTCCTTACAAACATTAAAAATAGCAAATTGTTCTACTATGATTTCTTTTATTGAAGATTCCAGAGCTCTTCAAGAATCATCTACAACAAATTACTTATTCCCAAGTCCAGTAAGTTTCAATTACAAACTATTTATAGTCTATTTTACATGCATGGACATCTCATGTTTTCCTCTTCTTGTTTCAACATAATGTTGTTCATTCTACTTAGTTGCATGCAAGGTTAAATTACTACTTGTTTCTTGCAGTTGTTGGTGGAAAAATTGAAGATACTTTATGTGATCAATATGAATGTAGATACTTTATTTTTTCTTGAACAGATTAAATTTTATGATTCAATTCGATTTTTTTTTTTTTCGCACACAAATTCAGACACAGGTTAAGAGCACCATTTTCTAAAAAGGCAAGGAGACATTCAAATTATTCTCTTAGAAAAATTCTAACATTATATTGAGAGGCATGCTATGTCGTCAATAATTGGTAATACATCTATATATTTTTTTAACTTTTTCAATGCACAAATTGATCATAAACATCAAAAAGGAAAATTAGTATGTAGGTATACATATATATTAAGTATGCATATAAACAACATTGATCAATATATGTACTACATGACATATAGGTAACTCTTCTTGTCATGTATGTATGTTGTTTCTATGTAATATAATATGCAACAAACATTTGATTCAATATTAATTATGAAATCATCAGATATAATATTCTATGGGTACATTGTACATGCTACAATTAGTTATTCTTTTAGGAAAGTAAAGCCCTTTAATATATTTCTTTTATAAATATTTGAATAAATGGTTACTTTATATGTAAAGAAAAGCACATTTTTAAATAAAAACAAATTATCTAACACCCTGTATTGTTAAAAAATAGTCTGAGTCTTTGAAGTTTTCCATTTTAGATTAGATAAAAGAGACTGGCATTGCCTAAACAGTATCTTCAACACAATTTCAAAACACAAATTCATAATTAGAAAACAAGATACACTGCTAAATTGATATAGTAGAAACTCAGCACACTCTTCTTTTTATATGGCTATGTCGCAGAAGAAGCTCATTGGTGCAAGAATTTTCATCCGAGTTTCTCAGAGTTACTGCAGAGCACAATTTAGATTTGAGAAGAAACAATGGGAAGGACTTTCTCAGCCTGTAACAGCACATTAATTACTCCATATAGTCAATCTTAAGGATTTAAATAAATGGAATTGAAATATTCACTCAAAATATCACGTTGAGTTTAAATTTTCAAAATTCAACATTAAAGACTCCGTTATTTTTGTTTCTATGACTAAGCACATTTTATATTAAGTTATAAATAAGTTAAATGAGTTAAAATTTATGATTTTCTTTTAACAACTCAAATTCATTCTTTTGATTTTATTTGCTTAAATTTCTTAAATCAAACTCATAGTTGAATAGTTTGACTCGACTGATTTATTTAGAGGCTTAACATTAGCTATATTCTTTGCTGAAGTTATAAAACAAAATACTGTAGCTTCCTTGATATTGTTGGCCAAAAGGTTAAGAAATTAAAACTCCTACCTTAAATCTATTTAAAACAAATCCAAGTTGTTATTTCAAATTACCATAAAACTTTTGTAATAATCAGTAGCACAATGAATTGCTCATGGGCAACAAATGGGAAAAAGAAGTGTCAGAAGATGCACTCACTCCCTACAAAGAAGAATCAAAAGTATTTCTGAAAGCAAGAACTGCCAAGGTGGTACATATAGGAGTTTTTGTTGGATGCATACGACAACTTTGACAAAAGTAATTAAGTGCAATGAAAGCAGAGACCAGGTAAAACTGTAGTCTGTTCAGAAATCTTAGACAAAGTTGTTTTGAAACAACTGAATTAAAATAAGAATATTAATGTCATAATTGTTAAAACATAATAATGCAGAGACGGACAAAATCATGAGTACTGTCCTGTTGATAGATTGAATTGAACCAAAGATAATGTGTATTCAACAACGTAAAAACAAAATAACTTTTGTCACTGTCATTGCAATGCTCTCACAACCCAAACAGCATTAGCATACACTTATAATTTTTAAAGGCAAGTTCATTATCAATCATCAAGTAGATCACTAGAAATTTAGCTACATAAAAATGTTGGATGCAAAGGGAAGACCACATTTTCAGCATCTAATTGATCACCAAACAAATAAGAATATCAAATAGACAGTGATAATTTCAGGACCGCCTTCAAATTAATTGAGAATGTACTTTAATTAATTTGTGTTAGGCCTCTACTGGTAGTTAGGAGGTAGTTAGGAAGAAGTTTGTATAAAAGGAGTTGGGGTGCTTTGGGAGAGTCAGTTTTGAAGTCTTATTGATTGTGCGGGAACTCTTGGAGTTCTTTGGGGAGAGGTTAAGCTCTCTAGGTATCTTGTATTCATCATTGTTTGGCAATATACAAAGGTTATACAGTTCTGAGTTGT
>NW_014542739.1:0-10192 GCF_000741045.1 Vigna radiata var. radiata
TATGCCTCAAGCTTTATCTATAATACCTGCGTCAGGTATCCATTTACTAAAAGGCTTCACTTATATGTACCACCAACATTAAACCCCGTTTTGAATCCTTTTAAACATAACTACCATACAAACATCATGCAAAAACTACAACAATGCATGATTTAAAGAGAGGACATCCTAACAAAAGAATCAAATTCAAATCTACATAACTTATATATATATATATATAGATATACACACACACATAAGAGCTTCTGCACCTAATTAATCTCCTCTGGAAAATTGTAACGCATATCAGCTTACTCAATAAAACACTATTTTAGATAGAAACATTCCAATTTCCAAGAGACTAGGTTCATTATAATGCTCTTAGCCCTTATTATGCAGAAAACCAACTCGCTCTCATTAACTATTACGTTCCCAGCTTTAACAAACAAATAACCACAAGATATCAAAGTTCAAGCATTCAACTACCAGATCATACTATTTAGTTAAACTTAATCACATGCATATTCTATTAAGTAACCATTCGTAACATACCAAACTCATTAATTCAACAAATTCCGGTTTGCAGGATAATTAAAGGTAATTCACTACAATTTCATATATTAACCTCACAGAATAACATATCTTTAATTTCTTTATTTTATTTTATTTTTTTATCCGTCCTACGTGTTTAGGTCTTGATTGCAAACAAATACCAACATGCAGTACAATTATGATACCATACCTTTACTTTCCAGCTCAATTACTTGTTAACATCTAATATCGCACTGAAAAGAATACCTTATTCTACTCACTTTTATCGAAACATACTTATCCCATTTAATGTCAGCAAACCCACACGCTCCAGACCAGAAATCACAACCATACTATATCAAATTATATAGAAAGAGAAAATTAAGGTTCATCAAATATTAAGCAAACCCAGAATTCATTCACTTTCCTTAGATATTCAAAACAGAATTTAAACCATATTCCTATTTTCCTTTATCAGATTTTAACAAGTGTTAACAACGTACCCAAACTTATATTTGTTTATTTAGCTCCAAACACAAACCCCAAATATTCATAATGTCTCGGCCAAGAAAAAAAACATCATCAAAACATCCAGATTTCTTTTAAACTCCTTTATACACCTAGTTCTCATTCCAAAACTAATTCAGACCATGACATATTCAATATGTTAGACTTCTCATCTAACAGTACACATTCATCCAAGCATTAATATAACTACATTTAAATTTCCAGAAATTAATATTAACCCCACGCATATCATGTTTTTTATCATTCAAGCTCAAATAATCATACCCTAATTTCCTTGCCCCAACATAATCACAGAACAATACTATACTAAATCAAAATCAATTTAGCTCTCCATACCTGGAAAATTAATCTTCCTCACTAACAACTTCTACCGAGCTTAAAACCCCGCACTGCTCTTCTCGCAACCTCTTTCTTTCACTCAAGTCGAACCCTAACACCCACCTTAGATTCCTCTTTTTCCATTACTCGCCTTGAAAACAAGCCTAATCCCTAGTTATTTTGTCTCCAAGCATTTAATGTCCTCTCTCTCACTCGGCGCTATTTCCCCTCTGGCCATATGGTTTCAGATAACAAAAATAAAAAGAAAACAAAGGAGGAAGAAGGGATGATGGAAGCCACTCCGAGAAGAACACCAAGTGAAGCGATGTTGACTTCTTGAAGCTCCCTCCAGTGAATGAATCGTATCGGAATGATGACGATATTTCAAAGGACAACTCGAATCATAGGATGAAATCATAGAAACTCCAAAACCCTAGGTTAATCGGTTGAAAACCCTACGATGAGGAAGAACCCTAATCTGGACACGAAGGAACCTAGAAAGGTGAAGAAACTCAAAATTAACCGATTAATCGATTCAAACTTAAGATTAAACGGTGGAAATGCTAGTTTGTTCGTTGGAAAGTAGTTTAATCGATGCAAAATGGAAATCAATCGATGGAAATGGAGAAAAACATAAAAAAATAGGTGTTCTAGGGCTTGGGAACTCGAAAAATGAAGAGGAGACCGAGATGTGAAAAATGAAGGAAGGAGACGATTATGTAATGAAATGAGACTTACGATGAAGTTCGCAGATGAAGAACTCTTCGAGAACGAAAGAGAGAGAAAAATGTGTTTCGGATCAAGAAAATGTGAGAAATGAAGGGTGGAGTAATGTTAGGAATTTCACCCTTCTCCTCTCATAAACTCCCCAAGTCCTAACATTACTCCCCCCTTGAGATTCAACCTTGTCCCCAAGGTTAAATTCAGGAAATTGTTCCTGTATCATCACCCGGTCCTCCCACGTCACGTTTTTCAGCCCTTCACTATGCCATTCAATCAGTACTTGTTCTTGTTGGTCTCCCTCGAGCTGCTGAATACGCCTATCAAGCACCCTGTTAGGAAAACAGGTAGGCCCACTCATCTGTAAATCTTCCTGGTCCATCTCAACGCCTTCCTCAGAGATCTAATGGCCTAGGTATTGGATTTGTGTTTTCCCGAATGCACACTTTTTTTGATTCGCGACCCAACCGTGCTTCTCCAACAACTGCAGCACCATCTTTAAATGCTCGACATGCTTTGCCCATGTGGGGCTGTAGACCAATATGTCATCAAAAAAACGAGCACCCACTTCCTCAAGAAAGGCACCTGTAGGGACGAACATTTATAGGATTTTCCCCTTCCTTCAACACTATTCAGTGCTCCAGATTGCATTTGGGAGGCAAACCTTCTCTCTCCTAGAACACATGGTAGTGGGACTGCAGCACTGCTCTGAGTTCCACTTTCTGCTTTTCTGCCAACTCCTCAGTCATGTCATCGCCTGTCTCCTGCTCCACTACTCCTAATTCCCATACCAAGACCCATGAGTCAGCATACACCATCTTCAACAACGCTTTTGGCTCCACTAGCTGGCACGA
This sequence comes from Vigna radiata var. radiata, assembly GCF_000741045.1. NCBI lineage: Eukaryota > Viridiplantae > Streptophyta > Magnoliopsida > Fabales > Fabaceae > Vigna > Vigna radiata. The sequence continues at coordinate 2,931 of NW_014542739.1, forward strand.
TAAAGCTGGGTCCCCTTTTATCAAGACCTTATCGCCCCCCACGACACACTGCATGGACATTACTTTCCAATTCAACACGACCTCTCCCAGCTTAGCCAGCCAAGCAATACCCAGGATAACGTCTACTCCCCCCAGCTCAAACACGTAAAAATCCTCTTCCATGATGGCATTCCCCAGACCTATCTTCACCTTCTCGCATCGTCCCTGCATCGTTCTTTTGTGTCCATCTCCAAGGCTCAAGGTGTAAGTAGGCATCTCAGTCACCGAAAGCTCCAACTCCTCCAACACTCTACGGCTGATGAAATTGTGACTAGCCCCGGTATCAATAAGGACCACCACCCTCCGTTCTCCGATTAATCCTATCAATTTCATGGTCTTGGGAGGTGTCAGTCCCTCCGCCCAACACACCGATAACTCCATGGGTTTCGTCTCCTCCACTGTTTCTTCGTTCAACTCCTCCTCCTCGTCCTCCGTCAGCAGTAAAACTCTCAGGCTCTTTTCTGAGCATCGATGGGCGGGACCAAAAGGACCCCCACACTAGAAACATCTACCTTCTTCTCTCTTTTTCAAGAACTCTGGACAAGGTAAGTTTCTTATCGTTCGGATCCTATTGTCCTGACCATACGGTCTACGACTGATCTCTGACCCATCCAAGTCGTTCGGACTTCCCATATCGTTCGGTCTCCCCATACTGTTCGGTCTTCCCATACCGTTCGGTCCTGCTCCACTCCCTGTTCCAACACCTTCAACTCCGTTCGGTCGACTGTTCTCGTTTCTCGTCACAGCCCCGACCACTCGTCCCCATGGTTGCAGACCCTTCATCACATTACGACCTCCTCCACGCGCTCTGAAAATAGCATCCTCCACATCCCTAGCGATCCTAATCGCCCCCTCCAATTCCTTAGGATCTTGGATGCGGACTTGGCCCTTAATGTCTTCCTTCAACCCCGCCAAGAAAAACCCTAACGTCAATTCTTCCGTCAAGCCTTGTGTCTGTCCCAGCAACATCTCGAAACTCCTAACTGCCTTGGCAGTTAGGCTGTGTAATTGTTTTACTATATACAAGTAGTGGCCTAACATCTTTGTTGTCATGTCTTGATCGAATTCTCAAAAGTGGAACTTTCACTTGGCATAGCTCACCAAATTCCTTCCACTTCATGGCTGGCTTGTTGCAATTCTCAGATCTCTAGTCATGGTAGCCACCTTCCAAGCAAACCCTCAAGTGTATCCTACTTGAGAACTTGGTCTCTTTCTTCTTTTCCCTTTCAACAACGACATTTTTTCAAGGTTAAACCACCTTCTGTTCACAGGCTTATGGTCAAACCTCCTTTGCACATTGTGTAAAGGAATGACACACCTTCATAGGATTTCATCTTTGTTTGGACCAACCCTACCTTCTGCAGTCAAAACCAAAGGCTCCTCAAATGGCTCCTGGATGTCCTCGTCAACACTCCCCTCCTGTCACTCCGCTACAATTTCCTCACAAACGGTACTTCGATTTAATCCACCAAACCTCCGCGTCAAAGCATCGATGAACATCTTCCAAGTCGGATGCATGGTTTTCTTCCGCCATAAGCGGAACCAAAAACTCACTAAACCTCCCTCCATGCATCTATAGACGAGCTTCATCTTCTCCTTCTTTGTGACGCTCTAGAGGTCGAAGAGTTTCTCTGCCTGTGCAATCCAGCCCATGGGATTTGCACCTTCAAATGTTGGTAGTTCAACGCACTTCCTCTAACTGCGTTGAACTTCTCTGTCATCTTCTGATTCCTCCTCCCAGTTTTTCGACGATCGTCGTTTACGTCTAGCATTGACGGAACCACGTCTTCCTTCGGAGCTTCGATGCTGGTTCCAAGTTCGTCATTCTCGAGCGCGGCTAAATGCTTGGAATTCGCGAGTTACCGCTCTCATCTCCGCTTTCAACTCTTCCATTGTCAATTCAATCACGATCAACCTTCCCTCCATTCTTCTTCTTCACCGTGCTCCGTTTGCTCCTTCGATACAGTTCCAGCAGGTCGGACCAAACTCGTTAGGTTCCTTTGTTCAGGAGACCAAACAAAACACTCTCTTCTAACAATAACATTCCAAACAGCAAAAGATGAAAGTATGTGTATGTAAATTATTGAATCTGTAACGTATATAAAGAGAAATACAATTATATGTCCCAAGGAAGCCTCCCTTCCTCCACTGGAAAATGTCCAGTCTATACCCAAAAGGAAAATATCTGCTAATCCCCCTCTCCCCTATTCTGTAAGTAATTATACTCTCTCTCTCCTAACAACTACCAACTTTCTCTCTGTTGAATTCCCTCCTAACATAAACTTTCTACCGTTCAGTATTAGCCACTATATATCGTTCGGTCCTACGCTCCCTCTTTTATTCCTAACACCATGTACCAATATCATCCAACAAACTTATAAACAGAGATCAATATGAGTTAACATGGAGATCACCATGAAATAGAATCATAAATAAAATCCTCTACAAAAAAAAAAAAAACCGTTCAATGAATAAACAACCTCCAGCAACAGCTTGTTCATTGTCTTCCCATCTGAATTTATGAAGTCAAATACTTCAATAGGAAAGCCATAGGAATGAAGCAGGCGCAACATTTTTTCCATGACAATGCTCACCTATAACAATCATCAATAATACTCAGTATTATAACAACAAAGATTTAAATGTTGAAAGCATATAAAAATTAACATTTCAGAAATCAAACAGTTTTAAAGAGCCAAAACAAGAATGTGAAAAAGTAATAAATCCAATGGCTTCTTTAGGCATCAACCCCTCCCCAACACACATAAATGCACACATCTAAATAGCATCGCATCACAACTAATTTCATGATAACTGATTGCAATTAATATTTCATGCATCCTTAAAGATAGCCGTGTATGAATTTTAAATTAGATGAAAAGTCATAGTATACAAAAATCATTTCCAAAAGAACTCACCTTGCTATCAACTTTAAGGACTGGTTTATTGCCCATATAAAGTGCAACCATCAATTGAAGAACCGGAATCTCTAAGGGAAAATTAAAAGGAGTAATAATTGCCACCTATAGAGCACACTTCCAGATTTAGGATTACAACAAGAATGAAAAGTAAATGTTTATGGAGTGTGAAAAAAAAAATCTAAATCAGGCACTCACGATAAAACTCAAACTTCTCAGTTGCATCACTAATCTAAGCAAAATTCAATTCAACATCAAAAAGCGTCTTATTATTTTTAATGTCTCTTCATGACTAGAAGTCGAGTCACATCTATAAAGCATAATCTTTTTTTGTAGAAAACAAAAAACGACCTTTTATCAAAGATGCCGATAAGAGCGTAAAAGACTTGAAGTTTTCTAGTAGGTACAAATACCTGAATTCTGGGTTTTGCCTTATTATCATATGGAACTTATTGAAATTCCATGCAATATTATTTTTTCCATTTTGGGATATAATACCTAAAGAACCAAAGGGAAATCAGCCACTCCTGCCAAGGTCATCGATGTACATGGGCTTATGCAACTGAATTGACATTTTAACAGTTACACCATAATCGACCTTTTAAATAATAACTTGAAGTCACAAAATTATTACATTTTACTAGGTTTTATATTGGAATAATTGCTATTATTTTTCATTTAATCCATCTCTTAGAGCACACTTAACCAATTACTCATAAACTGACTAGTGTGACAAAAGGTGACTGATAATTTTGATACACCGAACAAAAACACTGTTTATGATAGAATGAAAGACTCATATTTTGCCTTTCGTAGTATGATAGCATAACAAACATATCAATTATAACCATGACAGAACTAAACAAAACATAATCCTTACAGGACCATATGGCCAACGAAAACAATGACTTTGCTGCCCAAGATGATTTCCAGGTACAGCAAAAGACCTCGCTAGGAAACGAACCTGTCAAGATTTTGTTGAAATGAAACAACAAAGAAGAAATCATTACAGGAATTGTGAGCTTATGTATCAGTTTCTCTCCACATATGCATGCATCAGTGTTAAATTTTTCCATTAATGAATGAGGTATATTTTTCCATTAACGAATGAGGAATCTAGGTATCAACAAAAGATAGGAAATTGATCAATATCCATCAGTAAATGGGAAATCTCTAGAAACTTTTGTGTCACGTACACTTCCCTAAAAGCCTGCTAGAAGCTCTTCGGAGAAACTCTTTGAATTAACCTTGTAAAAAAATCTGAAACCTGAAGGTCATGTAGTATAAATTATTCAAAGCATTCAACTAAAGAAGAAAAAGTTGACGTTGAATACTGCATTTAACATACATAATAAAGTAGCATTAAGTGAATAATGATAAAGTTAAAAAACTATTTCTTTAGTTTGAAACCTTAGGAAGTGATAGCATGTGTAGATATATCTCCATACATGAGATATCTCCAAAAAGTTTATAGCAAAAGCCAAATTAAATTTCATAAAGATAGTCAAAATTAGAACATAAGAATAGATATCATGCACTAATGCATAAAATACTAGTAACTAAAATGCCCAAGTTAGTTGCTTTTTTGGAGTGAAAATGAAAGTTGTGACATAAAGGTCTAGGGTGAGGTCCTGTCAATTTATTTTCACTTTTGACCAAGACAAACATAAATCCAACAAATAAAACATATATTTATATGTTTATATTTCTACAAAGAAAATGAAGAAGAGATACAAAGGAATCTTTTCACCCACCGCTCTGGTGCCTTAAAAGGATTGTGTACATGTACACCATGCTTGGGACAGCTGCACAAGCTTTCCACAAAAGGCTGATACGTCCAACAAAAGGAAAATTTTAGTCAATATCTCAGTCAAAAATTACTGTTGAATTCCAATCAAGTACCAACTCAAGTATAGTCTTCGAATAGAAATTTATTTCTTTGACAGCCCTTCCTCACAAACATAGATTTAAGGTTTGAACTTGAACCTCCTATTCAAAAAAAAGGTGTGCAGTGTGGTGACTAATAAACCCCCGTAATTTCTTAGTTTGATGGATGAGTAAGTAATAAAAATAACACAGCCTTCAACATATAATTCACACGATAACTTCTCATCTAACAGTACACATTCATCCAAGCATTAATATAACTACATTTAAATTTCAAGAAATTAATATTAACCCCACGCATATCAAGTTTTATATCATTCGAGCTCAAATAATCATACCCTAATTTCCTTGCCCCAAATAGACAATCTCATCACATACAAGCAACCAACAAAGCCCGAATAACTAATATATATAGGACGCACAAACAGCCTCTAACTCACCCCAACTGCTGGAACTTAATTTTCCCCAACTTCCACCGCATCGTACTCACATCATTGCACCCATAATATTTACAGTCTCATCCAAATTTAATCATAAGTATTCATGAACATATCTTACAACAGAATAGTACAAAAACGAGAATCCAAAAGCCCCAACATAATCACAGAACAATACTATACAAATTCAAAATCAATTTAGCTCTCCGTACCTTGAAAATTAATCTTCCTCACTGCACAACTTCTTCTACCGAGCTTAAAATCCCGCGTTCCTCTTTTCGCAACCTCTTTCTCTCACTCAACTCCAACCCTAACACCCGCCNTAGATATCCCTTTTTCCATTACTCACATTGAAACCGAGCCTTGATCCCTAGTTATGTTTCTCTCCGGACGTTTAATGTCCTCTCTCTCACTTGCCGCTATTTCCCCTCCGGTCCTATGGTTTCAGATAAGAAAAATAAAAAGAAAACAAAGGAGGAAAAAGAGATGATGGAAGCCGCTCCGAGAAGAACATCAAGCGAAGTGAGGTTGACTTCTTGAAGCTCCCTCCGGTGAATGAATCGTAGCAGAATGATGACAATAATTCGAAGGAGAACTCGAATCATGAACTCACAAAAACTCTAAAACCCTAGGTTAATCGGTTGAAAACCCTGGGATGAGGAAGAACCCTAATCTGGACATGAAGAAACCCTAGAAAGGTAAAGAAACTCAATGAACCGATCGGTTCAAACGCAAGACTAAGCGGTGGAAATACTAGTTTGTTCGGTGGAAAGTAGTTTAATAGATGCAAAATGGAAATCAATTGGTGGAAATGGAGACAAACCTAGGGAATAGATGTTCTAGGGCTTAGGAACTCGAAAAATGAAGAGGAGAACGAAATTTAGAGATGACGAGGGGTGAAAAATGAAGGAAGAGGACTATTCTGTGATGAATTAAAACTTACTTTCGNAGATGAAGAGCTCTTCGACAGAGAGCGACATGTTTTTTGGCGACGAAGGAAATGTGAGAAATGAAGTGGTTCTCTGATGCTTAAGAGAATATGTGATGCGCTGATGTGCTCGATGCACTGATGTGCTCAAAGCGCTGATGCATAAGCGAAAAACACTGACGAAGCGAAGATGTGTCTGACGAGTGGTGCAGCGTGGAGGAATGCTTTCGGTGGAGAAAAGAGATTTGAGGAGCACAATGGAAAATGAGAAATGAGACAGGGAAAGTGTGTTCGAAATAGAGAAGAGAAGGGAAGAAGGAGCCTTCGAACGTAACCCTGATCCCCAATCGTCACTCTAGGATTTCTTTGGGCTTCTTGGCCTACCCGAAATAACAGAAATAAAAAGAAAATAAATAAGGATACCAAATAAAAATAAAACCAACTTTCATTCCCACTGTACTTATTTATTTAATATTCTTTTATGATTTAATCATATAGGTACTTTCTATTTCTAATAATTTTTCTTATTTATTCATCTTTGCTTATTTTATTTTTTGAAAAAATTAAACAATTACATTATCATTAATTCCATACTAATATCTATTAAAAAGATGTCACATTTAGTGTTTTTTTTATTTTTAAATATTTTGTTAATTATTTTTATTTTTATTTTTAAATATTTTGTTTTATTTTTATTTTTATTTTAAATATTTTTATTTTTATTTTTTAAAACAGAATTAATAATTATATAAATTTAAAATTAAAATAGTAAATAACAATTAGATAAAAAAAAATATTATATAAAAATACTATACAAATATACATAGATAAAATTTTATTACAATCAAAATATCTATTAATTAACCGTTGAGGTAAAATTAATGTAAAAAACTATTTTTTAAAATAATGAAAAAAATAAATGTAAAAATTTTAAATGTTGTTTTTCTTTTTTTTAAATACTGTATCGAATATTTTTTACAAAATATAATATTGTATTATAAGATAATGATATTTTTAACATAATTTAAGTTAATATATAAAATTAAATTAATA
>NW_014542739.1:10854-13823 GCF_000741045.1 Vigna radiata var. radiata
TTAAAATTAATTATCGCATTTGAGGTATTATTTATTCTAGAGTCTATATTTCCTTTAAGTTTCTATTCAAAGATGAACCCTTGTTTCCTTAGACCTTAATCAAGAAACTTATCTTCTGGTACACTTAATAGTCTCACATATTGGGAGTTCAAGAAAAATAAACAACTTATAAAAATAAAAACACAAGACTAGAAAAAGATATATAAAAACTTATTTTCTTATAAAATAATTTGTTTTTTTTATATATTTATTTTTATTAGACTTTTTATTGGTAACGTTATTGATTAACGGTTATTAGACTTTTTATTACACTTATTTCTAATAATTGATTAACGTTATTGGTGACGCACTTTTCATTAAGTTTTTTTATTAAGCGTGTAAAGAGAGATGGTGTAACATTTTTTTTATCATTAATTATATATTTTGTTATATGTAAATTTTCATTTATAACTATTAAACTCTTTTAAAAGTTTGACATATTTTAACGATTTGTCAGATATATAAGAGTTGGTTAATAAATCATAAAAAGATTTTATATAGACTAAAATAATGTTATTTACAACTTATTTATATTAAATAAAGTCATTTTAATTGTTTATTTCAAAAGGTTTGTGATGTTAAAATATAAAAAATAACTTAAACAATAAACGTGTAATTGTTATTTAAGTTAAACATGTATATTTAAATACATATTTTGATTCTCAAACTATAAAAGTTAATAGATATATTTTAATAATTTTGCATTAGAATAAAAAAATTGTAATTTTTTAATTAACAAGATAACTACTACTCATAATTAATGAATTAATGTTCTCAAAATTAAGTACTTATGCTCACTTTTAAAGTTATATGTAATAAGAATTTATTTTTCACTATATTTTATTAAAATATCCAGATAAATTAAAAATATATTTTTATTAAAAAACTTTTCGACCTTTCAAATAGGGGAGGTGAAAATACCTTTTGTTTCCCTCGTTTTTGTCGCTTATATTTTCTCTTTTTTGCCGCTTATATTTTTCATCTCACCTTCTACCCTCTATCTATTCATATTCTCCAAGAAAGAACTGTTTGATTTTTTTCTCCTTGACGACTCTGTAACCAACCCAGAATGCCAACCATCACATCTCTGACCTCTCCAGCACCGTTTCGTGGAGGTTTCGTTCTTTTTTCCAAATTGTTTTTCATCTAACAATTTATNTGNAGTCTCTCTCAATCCTATCTCTAGCCCTAACACCCAATCTTCCTTTCGATCCTTCATCTCTCAGATATTTCCTTATTCCAAAACCTAGCTCAATTTATCCACTCGATTTTCATAATATTCCGTTTCAAGTTCTGCTTTAATTGAATATAAAATGTTATAGTNGATGATTGCCTACATAGTTTAGAAAGCTGCAGCTGAAATTGGTCATTCAATCATTGATTTGTTGTGCAGTGCACCTTCAACATTTGAAAGACAATTCCAATTAGAACTTCCTCTTTTGTATCGATACCTCATTGATGCTCCTTCTGGTAAGGTATTTCTTAACTTTTAATATTCTAATTTTTTCCAGTTTGGAAAGATGCTATTTCAAGTGATTTTGTTTATTTTCCTGCTTACTACTAACCACAGCACGTCTGCTGCTGCAGTTATAACAGGGTCAGGAACTTTTTAAACTTTAGGGTTTNGGGAAGGAAAAGGGAAGACATGATTATGGCTAACACTGATGATTAGATATAGTACTAAATTACTAATTAGGTCAAGAACCCAATCCCACTACTAATGACTGTAATATCTTATACGAGAACTAGAACTTATATATTGATTTTGTCATTTTTACATCATCTTGATTTCCTGTAGGTCTGTTAGAAGGACGTGATTCATTGGATGTGGCCTCTTTTCACAGAAANTTAGAGATCATGGAGAAATGATGTCTTGCATCTTAGTCCATGTCCTTTTTACTGTTAGTGTTTTCTATTATTTTTTCTGCCTTAAAATATAATTTCTATGCCTACTAGTTTGTGTTTTAAAAAATTATATGCTACCTTAGTTAGGTTGTTATAGGCACGTGCCCTTGCTGAGAAGTATGGGGCACAATCAAGAGCAGGAACAAACCCTCTCTTTTGGTTCCACAATCAAGTAACGTTAACTGCTTTCGATTCTTTTTCATTTTCGTGTTTGTCAATTGAATTCGATGCATTTTACTTTTGTCATCAGTGATTTTGTTTTTCTTACCTTTGCTCTTAATTTGAACAAATGCCTTTTTGTTTCTGTTCGCGTTTCAGATTTTGCTGAGAATCAGAATATCTATTTGCTCAATACTCATAGAAATGTCTATGCAGTATGCATAAATGATAGAACCCCTAATTTTAACATAGGCTCTGTTTGGTTCACAAACAATAACTTTTTGGGAGTGTTTTATACTGTGGAAAAGAGTGTTGAGNAATTGGTGGCAAGTACATCGATTCAATATTCCACAATCTGTGCTCTGTTTGAAAAAATCTGATTTTGCAAACGAGCGTTGAAGGAGAAAATGAATTGTTTGGACAACTTGTTATGAACAGCGAATAAAACCAATAACCACAACTATCCAATGTTAGAAGAATATTCAAAGATTCATTTCTCTTCGAATTAGAATAATGCGTTTGTTATATGTGGTGCTGTGTTTATACCCCTTATTTTTCTAATATATTTTAAGAAGATAATGTTGCAAGATGTGTGTATNTTTTGTGTGTTCAAAACTTGAAAAGCATTCAACAATTGTAACTAAAGAGAATGGGATTATGTTGCACACACCGGGAAAAGGGGTTATTTTCTGCCACATAAATTTTAGTAATATATTGATTCTGCAGTCTACTTGAAACTCAACTTGTGTTTTCCCATATGGTTTATTGACCAAAATACATTGAAAATCCAACAGAAACTGGGAAATTTTAATCATTCTTCTTCACCAATTCAGTTTGGAACAGAAAGCTTTACTTTAATGTGTTCT
>NW_014542739.1:14400-16247 GCF_000741045.1 Vigna radiata var. radiata
ATATGATTTGGTGTATCATATCATAATGGTCTGTTCATTCATTAAAGCCAATTGACTTAGTTTGGTTCAAGTACTATTACCACAGTTTATTGGGAAAATATCTTGCCTATACCATATTCTATTACAGTTTGTTGATGGGTTTGGTGTTTGGGGTTTGGGGTTCAAGGTGATTTTCCAATATTTCCCGTCTAGNCTACAAGCTTGTAGTGTTATGTGACATATACATGGAAAACTAACTTGTTAGGTGAGAATTTCCAATGTTTTATAAGGTATATTTAAGCCATACTTCTAGCTAGGACTAAATCACCATCCTCAAGGTTGCAATTAAGCAACCGTAGAGAGGCCACAAATAGGATGGGCTTGGGTTTATGGCAATTAAGACGACTTTAAATACCTTTGCAAAATTGTAACTTCTGAAGAAGTTGTTTCACTCACATAGTCACATGTGAGGGTCATGGCATGGTAGTATGCCTTTTCATTGGAACTCTCAAAAACATTTTGCTGTATACTCCTCCATGAAATGAGATTAATCTTTTAAAACCATATTTGTTAGAAATAAATTGCTTGTNCATTGGACAATCTGCCCTATGTCTGGCCTTGATAGGTCCATTAGGTTACCAATCAACCTGTAATATCCTTAGGATCAAAATAGGATGTGGTGGTTAGATACAAGCTTCCATCTGTGTATATAATTTGGCTCATTCTAAATATTCATAACATACATGGCCTGCCTTTGCTGAGGTACTTCAATTCAAAGAAAATCTCTGTTGTTTGAGGCATTCGATGCCATCGTGATCGTCACATGCTATCATTATGTTATCAATATAAATAAAGGAGTACATGCAAAGATTGGAAGAACATATATAAAACACAGTGGTCCATTTAACTTTGAATCGTTCCAAATTTGTGGGGAATGCCAAAATGATGATGAGTTGGGAAGTATATTCAGTGAAAGGATGAAAGTTACAGACTATTCTGAGGATCCCTTGGCTATGCTAGACAAAGAAGATGGTGGTGCAACATTAATCGTAGCAGATTCTGAAGTTACATACCATTTCTTTTTAAAAAAAAAAATACAAATATCCATGTCAATTAAAAAGTCACTTCAGCGTGCCACGTCAATCATAGACTAACGCTGTTGGACCCAATTTAACGGCAGGGACTCAACTGTTGTAATTTTCACAAAAATAGAACTCAATTAAGTCGAAAAAGCACATGACCAAATTTAGATTCTCACCGAACAAAGGGACCTCCTAAATGATTAAACCATGATTTTATTATTATCAATCATGTCAATTACATTCTCTTTTGCTCTATTTGTAACAATCTAATATTCTAAAATAGGGAAATAGGAAAATAGGAAAACAAAATAATCTAGAATATTACATGTCTATTTTTTCTAATTACAACAGTACATTAAACGTAATCTAGCATAGAATAAATTAATGAGTAAATAAAGAGCAAAATTCATGTTTAAATATACAATGCAACAAATTTTTTATTTGAATATCAAGAAACCAAGTTAATGACAAATTTTGTATAGGATTAATTTACCGCCCTGCCTATCTTTGCAGGACTAGGTTGAGTATTATGTAAAAAATAAAGGTAAAATAACATATCTCAACTTTCTAATCAAATGACCCTAATAAATGGTTGTGTATATTTTTCTCATACATCATTGTTGACCGATCCTGTCATAGTAATCTTTTAGACAAATCGATGAACATAACCAACTTATTATTTTATTNCATAACATGAGGATTTATTAGTATTCATAACTTCTTATAGAACATCAGGAAGACACTGATATCCACAAAAAGCATCATCATAATTAAAAATTTGCCTAT
>NW_014542739.1:23932-25446 GCF_000741045.1 Vigna radiata var. radiata
ATGAGGGTCTAATGGTTCTTGTTCAGTTTGGAGGCTCTCAGTAAAGAGAAGAAAATATTATATGTTTCTTTGTACTTCCTAATATGGGGTGAAGCTGCAAATATCAGGTTTCTAGCAGAATGCTTGTGCTACATATTCCATCATGTAAGTTTGGTGAACAAGTTGAGTCAGCTTTTTTGTTGGTTCTTTAAAGATTTTGCCTGAGTTAAATTTTGTTGAATAGGTATTTTTTTATGAACCTCTACCCATGATGTAAAAGTACTTACGTTTTTGAATTGGTAGTTAGAAGAACTATGTATGATGTCCAATATATCTCTTATGCCTAATAATACTATTCTATGAACCAAACAAAGGTTTTCTTAGTTAAAAGGATATGATTAACAACATTTCTAAAAATTATGCTCTTGTTCTTGAGGAACGTAGAATCTTAAAAAGAAAAAATGTTTTTGTTTTTGATAACTCTGAACAAAAGTTGGATCCTATAAAAAGAGTCTTTTAACAATTCACCTTAAAACAAATAACCGTTTATAATTCTAACAACCTAATTCCCAATTATATAAAAACACAATATACTACGTTGTGTACTAAAAAAATATTATTACAGGTATACTTGCCTATTAAGTTAACTATTATTTCCATTAGTATTCTACCTTTAAGTTTAAATAACACCCTAACCCAAACGCGGATGCCGGTTTTTGACTTCTTTTCCTTTTCTTTTAACTTTGTTATTCTATCTCTTATTCCTCTCATGCTTTTCAAACAAACAAAGCTCAAAGACCTCTTTTCAAACCAATGAAGCCCAAAGACCACTTTCTACTGATCAGTGTGCTTTGGAACCCTACATCTAGGGTTTTTTAGGTTTGTTGCCTTCAGCTTATTTTTGCTATTCCATTCGGTCTTGTTTTTTCAAGAAAAAATTAATGCGGAAAAGGAAGCTCTTCGATCTCGTGTTTCCAGTTTTGTTTCGATCAAAGTGAAGTTTCGGAATTGCATGTAGTTTCTATTAGTTTGAATCTTGTGATCTTTTGTTTGTAGCCTGGAGTTTTGTTTTTGATCTTTTAAAACCAGCGAAACACGCTTTCTACTAATCAGGACACGATTCAACTTATTTTCAACTCGGAACCCTACATCTAGGGTTTTTCAGGTTTGTTGCCTTCGCTTATTTTTGAACTATTCGTTCTTGTGTTTCCAAGAAGAAATTAATGCGGAGATGGAAGCTCGTTTTTCCTTTGCTATGGTTGTAATTTTTTGTATAGTCGCATTTCATATGTTTTACTGAACTTGGAAGAGAATTTGGCCTATTGTGGATTGTTTACTGGTGCTACTGATTTGATTGTATATGCAGAGGTTCAAGTAGATCCACTTGTTATCGTGGGTGAACTTATCGTGGGTGATTTTATTGTGGGTAATCTTATCGTGGGTGATCTTATAGTGGGTGATTTTATCCTGGGTAATCTTATCGTGTGTGATCTTATCGTGGGTCATCTTATCGTGGGTGATCGTATAGTGGGTTA
>NW_014542739.1:28953-30199 GCF_000741045.1 Vigna radiata var. radiata
GTGATTTTATCATGGGTAATCTTATCGTGGGTGATGTTATAATGGGTGATTTTATCGTGGGTGATCTTATAATGGGTGATTTTATCGTGGGTAATCTTATCGTTGGTGATCATATAGTGGATGACTTTATCGTGGGTGATGTTATCATGGGTGATCTTATCGTGGGTCATCTTATCGTGGGTGATCGTATAGTGGGTTATTTTATCGTGGGTCATCTTATCGTGGGTCATCTTATCGTGGGTGATTTTATCGTGGGTCATTTGATCATGGGTGACTTTATCATGGGTAATCTTTTCGTGGGTGATCTTATAGTGGGTGATTTTATCTTGGGTAATCTTATCGTGGGTAATCTTATGGTGAGTGATTTTATCGTGGGTCATCTTATCGTGGGTGAAATTATCGTGGGTGATTTTATTGTGGGTAATCTTATTTTGGCTAATCTTATCGTGGGTGATCTTATCGTGGGTGATCTTATCGTGGGTGATGTTATCGTGGGTGATTTTATTGTGGGTCATCTTATCGTGGGTCATCTTATCGTGGGTGATCTTATGGTGGCGGATTTTATCGAGGGTTATCTTATCGTGGGTGATCTTATAGAGGGTGATTTTATCGTGGGTAATCTTATGGTGGGTGATCTTATGGTGGGTGATTTTATCATGGGTAATCTTATCGTGGGTGATCTTAGTGGGTGATTTTATCATGGGTAATCTTATCGTGGGTGATCTTATCGTGGTTGATTTTATCGTGGGTGATCTTATCGTGGGTAATCTTATAGTGGGTGATTCTATCGCGGGTGATCTTACTGTGGGTCATTTTATCACGGGTCATATTATCGTGGGTGATGTTATCGTGGGTAATCTTGTCGTGGGGGATCTTATAGTGGATGATTTTCTCGTGTGTAATCTTATCGTGGATGATCTTATAGTGGGTGATTTTATCCTTGGTGAACTTATCGTGTGTGATTTTGTTGTGGGTAATCTTATTGTGGATAATCTTTTCGTGGGTGATCTTATAATGGGTGATTTTATCGTGGGTAACCTTATCGTCGGTGATCACACAGTGGATGAATTTATCGTGGGTGATGTTATCGTGGGTGATTTCATCGTGGGTCATCTTATCGTGGGTGATTTTATCGTGGGTCATCTGATCGTGGGTGACTTTATAATGGGTAATCTTTTCGTGGGTGATCTTATAGTGGGTGATTTTATCATGGGTAATCTTATCGTGGGTGATCTTATGGTGGATG
>NW_014542739.1:33024-34852 GCF_000741045.1 Vigna radiata var. radiata
TTAATTGTCCGGTATTTTCCCGTTTTTTCTAATCATGCTTAATTTGACCGGAAATTCTAATTTTAATTAATTTGAATTTTCTGAGCTAATTATTTGCATTATTATTTGCAGGGAAAATTTTGGAGATATATTTTGGAGCATCAGGATGAAGATAAAATAAATCAAGACTCTTCCATAGGCGTTTTAGAATTAGTTGTATTTTAATTTAGTAGTTAGAATTTTTAGACAAACTTTGACATTGTGGGCCAATTTTTGGTAATTGTTGTTGAGCCCAATAATAAAAAATAGACATATGTCATACTCTAGGGTTATTGGGTGGACCCCACCCATTTTTATGAGGACACTTGGCCCTAGGGATTATAACCTAGTTGCAGCCGTCACTTTTTGGAGGGGCACCATACTAGTCTCTCGGCATTTTTTCATTTGGGCTGGAAGGTTCTCTTCTCTTTGCTTTTGAGCTTGGAATCATGTTCATTTTCTGTGATTTTGGTTGAATGTATGAAGCACTTTAATTTTCTTTTACACGTTGATTGATTTGTAGAAGCACACGGTGCAGTTCTTCATTTAATTTAAGACAGCAGCCACTCACTTGAGATTCACTCTCGGCATTTTGTGATTAAAGGGGCAGCCTGTTTTGGTTTTATGGGGGCTGGAACGTTTTATATAGGAGTAGCATTTCAGTTTTATTTGATTTAGTAAAAGGTTGTTGATTTAGTTTACAAGCACTGCACAATTTTTCTTTGAGAAGCATGGTTTTCGGTGATTGATGGAAGTGATGTTACGACAACACTTTTATATTTATATAAAGTCCAAAACTTGTTGCAATTCAATATATTCCAGCACTTTGCATTTTTTTTTACTATTTTAAATTCCAGCCGCATTAATTGCTAATTTCCTCTTTTTCTCATGGAGACATATTCCATTTCTTTGCTTATTTTTATTCAAAAAAATAAAATAAAATTCTGATGCAATTTCTTTTAAAGAAAATGAAAACGTTGATTACTTGGATGTGTATTACTTTATTAAAAGCAAGGTTGATTCGGTGGATGTGCGCATGTTTTCATTAGGAAGGTCTCTTTAATTTTTTTATTAACACTTGCACCAAGAATGTTTTATGAAATAAATGCATTTGGAAGTAGTTTACAAGCTTATTTTGTTTTTATCGTCAAGTGTTTATTTTTTTTATTTTTTTATTTTAAATTAGTTTAGGTTTTAGATAAACTTTATGTTTTTTTTCTTTTATTTTAAATTAGTTTAAAATGTAGNTTGAGTTGTTTTTAATTTCTTTAATTTAGTTTTGTATTTAATTTAATTTAACTATGTTTAAATATTTGTTTAGTCTAGTATTGGGTTTAGCATTTTTACTCTCTTTAACGCTTTTTATGATGTTCGAATGTGTTTAATTTTTATTTTTAATTTCGTCAGCTGCATTCACAAACAAAACCAATTTCACAACCCCCCCACTGCGTGTCTGACCTAATTCTCGAACCACATTTGGTCCTTGAGAGACGACCTAGGAGTCACTTCCTAGCTATACTGAATTTCTTTATGCTCATCAAATTTGTGTGGGTTGCGATAGCCCATCAGTGATCTTATAGTGGATGATTTTATCGTGGGTGATGTTATCGTGGCTGATTTTATCGTGGGTCATCTTATCGTGGGTGATTTTATCATAGGTAATCTTATCGTGGGTGATGTTATAGTGGGTGATTTTATCGTGGGTGATCTTATAATGGGTGATTTTATCGTGGGTAATCTTATCGTTGGTGATCTTATAGTGGATGACTTTATCGTGGGTGATGTTATCGTGGGTGATCTTATCGTGGGT
>NW_014542740.1:0-28029 GCF_000741045.1 Vigna radiata var. radiata
AATTGTTTTTTCTTCTATTCTTAATGCATTATTAATTGCTAGGGGAGGCTAGGGATAGCAAGCCGGTAATTAGTAATAGGCTCTTTTCGCCGAGGGATCGGGTTAAGGGTAGGCCAAGAAAGTTTTCATAACAATTAGATAATCAAGCACATTAAACAAGAGGAGTAGATAAGAGAGACCGGATTAGATGAAATTGTCAACCCCTAACAACTTCATTCATCCATAGCCTTTTTCGTCAATTGAATCAACCCATTGCATGTTTATTTTTTGTCTTTGTATTTACAACAATTAATTATTTCTTTACAAGCCTTACGATTTTGATTCACACGAATGATAAACACCTTTCGAGTCTCTTGGGAAGAACGATATCGGGCTTTACCGATTACATTACTTGCACGATCTGGTACACTTGCCAGTGAGTCAACAATATGATTACTTAGTGTTTTACCATGAGTGAGTTAGTTTCAAGAGGAGATGTTGGGACCACTTATTAATTGACAGGTCGGTTAGTATGTGTGTGGAATGTTTGTATGCGATTTGGAGGCAAATTTTAGAGAGATAGTGGTGATTGAAAGAGTTAATGCCTGTGTATGATAGTTGTAAGAGTTTTTGTTTATCTTCATTTAGGAAGCTATTATGTGAATAATCTAGAGCTTTTATACTTTGGAAAAATAGAACCAACTAGGTATCCAATGGTAAGAGAAACGAACTATAAGTATCAATCAATTTGAAATTTGAAACCTATATCAATAAGAAACAAATACTCTTATGGGAATGTTGACAAATTGGCAAGCGAACCAAATCGTACAAGTAATATAAATGGTAAGACCAAGTATCGTTTTCCCAAGAGACTCGAAAGGCTTTCTCGTTCACGTGAATTAAAATAATAAGACTTGAAAATAGAAATTAATAAATTGGATTTAAGAACAAAAATATTAACATGCAAAAATAAAGTTGATTCAATTGACAAAAGAAAACAATGGATGAATGGATATTGTTGGGGGTTTACAATTTCATCTAATCCTCTCTCTCTTATCTACTCCTCTTGAATATTAGTTTGATCAATTAATTGTTATGCGACTTTCTAAGCCTACCCTTAACCTGATCCCTCGGCGAAAAGAGCCTAATATTAACTACTGGCTTGCAATCCCTAGCCTCCCCTAGTAATTAATACCGCATTATAAATAGAAGTTAACGCAATTGATCGTCCTACCCCTATCCCTAGGTGGTATTGCAAAATCAAGAAATTACTTACCAGTTCATGTCATTACTGTACGTCCCCATATCAATAAAGACAAACATCAGTTACCGAATGAGTTAAACGATAAAGGCCTTAAGCACATATCAGAACCCAACAATTATCAATCAAAANATATGGAGACCATATAAATAATCAAGCGTTTCAATAAAAGAGAGTATCAAAAGATTACATTGTTTCCCCCAACAACAATAGGGTTTAGTTCACCATAGACATGGTGAAACTAGATGAAAAATGAAAAAAGAATGGAAAAGCAAACCCTAGAAAAGATTAAAAGGAGCCTCAGCATCCCAGAGATCCTCTCCAGAGAGCAAAATTCGGTTTGGCCGTTCTCCCCTATCAAAAGAATGACTCTGAACTCGTAGTAGGGGTATTTATAGGTGAGGAGCGCATCAGAAAACAGGCCCAGGCCCAACGGACCACCGCCCGGCGGTTTAAGTGTGCCGCCCGGCAGTTTGGCAAAAGCCTCAGAACCGCTCGGCGGTGCAAGGTGCCGCCCGGCGGTTTCCCTCGAAACTGCCCAGCGTCAATCGCCATGCCTACTCCTCGCCCTGGACCGCCCAACGGTTCAAGTGTGCCGTCGGGCGGTGCGTCGACTCTTCAAATCTTCACTTTTCTGCTCTGTTCTTCAGTCTACGACCTGTATCTTTAACTTCATTCTTCACTTTCTTAAAATAGCTACAAAACAATGCAAAACAAGCATAATATCACTAAAAACAGCTTTTGACTCTCTACATTCTCATTTATTGAGTTTTGCTTGATTCTAAGCTCATTCCAAGTAGTAAAGGGTGTAATTTGGTCCAAATTGACATATGAAAATAACTGTTTTTCAACCTTCATAAACACCCTAAACATAGAATTTTGCTTGTCCTCAAGCAAAACAAAACAAAACAGCACACAAAATAAAACTTGGCTTTATACTGTTTCATCCAATGCCTCAACAATCCCAAGGTACACGACAAAACTACTCAATTTAATATTCTCACTGAAATCCAAAATAAGATGCAAGCATGCTTTCAATCTAGAGATTGCACAACAGATGTTATATATTATGAATGACCAATCCACTAAGCAAAAATGTACTCATGAAAATCAACAGTTCATACCAAGCAAGTGTTTCACTCAATCACTCAAGTGTTNAAGGCGACACTCCACTCTCTGTTGTTCACAAGTTACATGAAACAAAATTGCCATTCATCTCAAACAATCAACATCTTTACATGCAAATGCCATCAAAAGGACTTTTCCAAGGCTTGTAATAAGGTTGGGCTAACAAGAAAAATTGGTTTTTCTAGAATGCAAAATCCTTGAGTCAAGAGAGCTAACAAAATATTCAACATTTAAGCACAGCTCTCTCACCAATGTCTCTCATGCCCAACTTCTTCCCTTTTCTTTTCTTTTTCATTGAGCTCATCTTCATGCTTTTCTTCTTTTCTTTTCTTTTTCTCATGAATTTTTCTCTTTTCAAAACAATTGAGCTCAATGCCTTTCATGTGTTTTTTCTATTTTCCCCCATACAACCCCAAACTTGAACCTTTTCATCACATACAATTAAGCTCATCCCAACTCAAGGTAAAGAATTTCAAAACAAGAGTTCACATATTGTTTTAAGGCTAAGGTTCAAAAAGGATATAATATTTCAAGCACTTTGGGTGAAAATTTGGCTAGAGAAGGGTTTTCAAAAATGGCCTTGATCATATGACATTCACATACAATTCAATCGATCATCAAGATTAAGGCAATATCATCCACATTTTCCTGTGAACAATGCATACAACAATAAAAACTCTGGAGCTCAAAATCTCACACACATGCTTTCTCACAGGATTCATTCATACACCCTGCCTAGCATCATGACCATAATAAAAAATTATCACACATCTATTTCACAGAATATCAACATGCATTGCAACTCAATTCTCATCCACATCAAATAATCATCAAATAGATCCATCATGCACATCAGTCAGTCAAACATTTTCAGAAAAGGTATTCAAGCCAAGGATACACACTAAAATTAAAATTCAACCTATTGTAAGAATTTAAATGCAAAGATAAGAGAGAGAAAACTAGGTTGCCTCCTAGTAGCGCTTGTTTAACGTCACGAACCTGACCCAAACCTGTTTAGCACTTGTCAGTAAGTGCAATTCCTTCCAACACCCATCAGTAGGTGTACCTCCCTGTATCCTTCAGTAGATACCTAAATCTTCTAGCATCCCTCAGTAGATGCTATCCAAGTAGCATTCATCAATAAATGCTAATCTTTCTAATCTTCATTGGCATCCATCAGTAAATGCCATATCACCTAACATCCATCAGTAGATGTCGTAGAAGCATCCATCAGTAGATGCTATCATCACTACCATAAACATAAAAGTGAAGTGTGTGATGTGTTTCGTTCCTTTCATCATATGATCGTTACACAATTTAACACACATATTAAAGTCATTCGACCAGACAATGGAGGGGAATATTTTAAGACTAAATTAATAGAGTTCATGAACTCTAAAGGCATCTTGCACCAAACTACATCTCCTTATTCACCATAACAAAATGACGTGGCTAAAAGGAAAAATAGACATATATTAGAGGTGACTAGATCACTTTTGATAGACGGTAATGTCCCATCTCATTTATGGGGTGAGGCTGTGAGCTCTGCCGTTTATTTAATTAATCAAACCCCTTCTAGTGTGCTTAACTATCGAAGGCCTTTTGATGTCTTGTCTCATCATTGTATCCTTCCTCCCATAGTTTATTTACCCCCTCATGTTGTTGGACGTGTTATATATGTTCACTTACACCCACATCAACATACAAAGCTTGAAGAACGAGCTATCAAATGTGTTTTTGTTGGGTATGGATCAACTCAAAAAGGTTATCGTGCTTACCATCCACCATCAAAGAAATTTTATATCTCTATGGATGTGACATTTAATGACCATGAATTTTTTTATGTTGATTCTCCACTTCAGGGAGGCCATGAAAGTGAAGTGCATAATCATGATGTTAGTATGTTTGATATCTCTGATATAAAATTATATTGTGAAGATAAATTATCGTGTGAGGATCATTCTGCAGGAAGTGAGCCAATCCAAAATATGGACACTTCTTTTTTGGATAATACAATGTCTTCTGATCATAACCAATTGGCTCAATCTTCTCCCAGGTTCAACTTGACTCTTTAGAGGTACCTTTTGATCCTATCTCTGATAATACTAATTTAGATGAAATTGATTCTTGTCTTCCTGAAACCACCAGCATACCAAACACCGAGTCTACTACTGTTCAATATAATCTTCCACCTCGTTCTAACTGTGGTCAACCTTCAACTAAATATGAACCAGACCTCCAAGCCAAAGTTAAATATCCCATTAGTAAATATGTGTCATCTCACAGGTTATCTCAATCATATGCATCATTTGTATCTCAATTATCTTCAATTTCTATTTCTAGTAATGTACAAGAAGCTTTGGCAGATCCTAGATGGACCAAAGCAATGGTTGAGGAGATGGCAGCTTTAGAAAAAATAACACTTGGGATCTTGTATCCTTACCAAGAGGGAAGAAAACGGTGGGCTGCAAATGGGTATTTACAATTAAGCATAAAGCTGATGGAACTATTGAGGGGTATAAAGCACGACTTGTGGCTAAATGTTACACTCAATCTTATGGTGTAGATTACCAAGAGACGTTCGCACCGGTAGCCAAGCTCAACACGGTGAGAATACTTTTGTCCCTAGCAGCAAACCAAGATTGGCCTCTTCTACAATTTGATGTGAAAAATGCTTCCCTACATGGAGAAATTTCAGAAGAAATTTATATGGATTCTCCACCAGGCATGACAGATTCAACTGGAATTTGAGATGAAACAACTTGAAAATCTCAAATATTTTCTGGGTATTGAAGTAGCTAGATCAAAACATGGTATTTTCCTACGCCAAAGAAAATATACTATTGACTTACTATTTGAAACTGGGTTGCTTGGGAGTAAACCAACTGATACACAAATTGAACAAAATCATAAACTCTTTCAATGCTCAAATTCAGCAAGCATAGACAANGGGAGATACCAAAGACTGGTAGGAAAATTAATTTATTTGTGTCATACACGTCCAGATATCACTTATGCAGTGAATGTTGTTAGTCAATTTATGCATGACCCACGAAAGCTTCATATGGATGCAGTTGAGAGGATTTTGAGATATTTGAAGTCCGTTCTTGGTAAAGGAATTTTGTTCTCAAATCATGGAAACTTGAAGGTAGAAGGGTTCATAGATGCAGATTGGGTAGGTTCAAAAGATGATAGAAGATCTACCTCTGGATATTTTACTTTTATAGAAGGAAATCTTGTAACATGGAGGAGTAAAAAACAGTCTGTAGTAGCAAGATCTAGTGCTGAAGCAGAATTTAGAGGCATGGCACTAGGTGTATGTGAACTTTTGTGAATTAGAAATGTGCTATCAGATTTGGGATTTAAACCAAATGAAGCTATGAGTTTGTAGTGTGACAATACTTCGGCTATTGCAATTGCTCATAATCCTGTTCAACATGATAGAACAAAGCATGTGGAGATTGATAGAAATTTCATCAAAGAGAAGATTGAAGCTGGAATAATTTCCTTTCCTTTTGTAAGATCAGAGTTACAATTGGTTGATGTTCTCACCAAAGGAGTGTCAAGAAGATTGTTTGATGAGTCTCTATTCAAGTTGGGAATGTGTGATATCCATGCACCAACTTGAGCAGGGGTGTTAAGATATGCCAAATATTCTAGTAAAGGATATTAAGCAATCAAATATTATGTTAATTATATTTTAGATATTATTATAATTTGTGCAGATTTGTGCACATGTTTTTCCTTTAATAGATGAAGGATTATAGGATCTTTAATTGTCTATATATGGTACTCTATTCCTTAAAATAATATATCAGAATTATTTTTTAAACCTTTTATTATATGGGAATCAAAGTTTACTCTGATTCTATGAGTACTATAGACTTCCTTTTTAAAGGATGTGTTTGTAGTTATTCTTGTTATGCCTTGGAGATATGTTTGTAGCTCTTATGTTCAGAAAATAAAGTATGCCTTTATGAGGTATAAGCTTTGGTTTGAATAAAACCAAATTCGATCCTCATAACTAGGTCAGTCACGAAATCTTTCACTCTTCCGATTCAAGTTTCACATTGCTCGGAGTAGGAACGATCAAGTTTCTACTGACTTTCGCCTCTGGTGCCGCGACGCCATCGACGGGATCCTCGTGAGCATAAAGCAGCTTCAGGATGATGTTAGGTTCCTCCGATCGTTGCCCGCTAAATTCATCCGTTTGTTAAACTTTGCTCTTAGGGTATGTTGATATAGGCCACTGAATGAAGACGTGTTATTCCTCTTACTGATCTGTGTGCTTGCTTAAATTTTCTATGTTGAATGCAGGAAGTACTTGGCAATCATGTTGACTAGAAAGGATCCATTGTTCTACCTCAAAAATTGAGATTCGACTTTTTCTCATGGTAAAGTTTGTTCAATTGGACTATTAGATTATTGTAAGTATAAAGAATTGTTGTTTGCTAAGCTTTAATGATAGGCAAGCCTGTTGACGCCGACAATTTAAGGAGAATTGAGGCAATTGTTAATGAGCAAATTAAAGCTGAATTGGATGTAAGTGCAAAGGAAGCAACTCTTGCCGAAGCCAAGCGTATCAAAGGAAGTCTATGTTATAATTCCTTTTATTATAACTTCAACTTAACCCATATTTTTATTATTCTACTTAATTGAATTTTCTAGGGTCTTACAGTTTTATCCTAGATCATGTTCCTCAATATTTTGCCTTGGTGTCCCGATCCTGTTAGAGTTGTGTCAATTGGACAAAAAGTTGAGGATCTTCTTGCTGACCCTGACAATGAAAAATGGTTATCTATTTCAATAGAACTATGTGGAGGTGAATATTGTACCAATGTTTTTTTAAGGTCTTTTTTCTCTTTATTATTCGAGGCTCTTCATTTTACTTATTATGCAATTTGATGTGACAGATGTGTAGTGGAGTTGATGAAAATGCAACTGGAGTATGGGCACAGCTTGTGTTTGCACCTATCGATGACTCTTTTGCAAATGATGCTCTGTTACTGCCTTCTGGTTTCCGCATCATATCATTGGATCCTATGATGACGCATTTGATTTTGAAATCACTTGGTCTTGTTATTTTCTTAAGTAGCTTTTTGAAGGGACTCATGAACATGAACATGTTTTGTCTTACATATGAACATGTTTTGTCTAACATGATTACGTGTTTCTGAATATTTGTTGATTTCATGATGGTCCAACTTCAACTAGGACACTAGATTTGGCATCAGCACTAGACATAGGATCTGGTAATACTCGCCCTGCTGTGAAACTGATCTGAATAACTACAACTTTAAAAACTCATGTACCCTACGTGGTCGTCCGGTCTCCAGGCTGGCCGGCCACGCGAGAACCGGAAATCTTAAATTTCATTTTACCGGTGATGCATGACTGGTCAATGAGATCGGGCAACGGACGGTCGGGGTCAAACTTCGCCCTGTCTTCGCGAAGCGTGTACAATCTAAACAACGAACCACATTCTGCTGTCATGTCCGCATGACTATCAATACTCAGAACCGGGCAAAAACCGGTTCGAATGAGATTTATTTGGATGTCAACTTCTCGCGACACTATAGAGACGGCCGTCANAAGCCCGTCCGGTCCAGGTCAACAAAAGTCTCGCAAGCAAAGTAACATTAAGGTAAAACCAGATTAATCTCAACAGGCTTGTGATTGGGCCTTGATTAAGATCCCACTAATCACTGGCCCATAGAAAAAACTATAAATAAAAGTCATAGGTAAGAGGTAGGGGGTTACATTTAATGCGCATTTATTTCACTCTTTCTCTCTAAAAAAGCTTAACATTGACTTGAGCGTCGGAGTGCTTTTAGCAGGTGCCCAACCGGATACGTCAGGAGGACAGCGCGGACGGTGAACGGAAGGAGGACCGAGGCGGACAGTTGTGAAGGATACGGACTGACCCAGACCCACAAAGCAGAAATATTTGGCGCCCACCGTGGGGCCGGAGGCTTATACCCAATGGTGACCACGAGAAACACTAGCACGGATGAGACGAGCGGCATTGTGCGCGCTTTGGAGATGAGGATGGAAGAGATGCAGAGGAGGCATGAGGAGATGCAAAAGAAACACGAAGAAGAGATGGCGGCCGTGCGGGCCGAGTGCCTAGCTCAGCTCCACGGAGAGAAGGAAAAGCAGACAGGGGAAGACAGCAAGGAGGCCCACAGTAGTGCACAGGGTCAAGGCGACCAAGAGAAAGGGAAGCAGAAGAATACCGAGGAGGAGGAGAAGGAGAAAGGAGAGGAAAGTTTGGTGTTGATTAAGTCAGAGATGTCGTCGGTACCAGTGCCATTCGTCCAAGCTGTGATGGACGTCCGTATTTCGGATCAATTCATTCCCCCGCAATTCAAGATGTACGACGGCACCGGTGATCCCGACGCACATGTCAAGTCATTTACCAATGCCATGGCCTTCCGGACGGGAAGTGATGCCATCTGGTGCCGGGCATTCTCACTGTCCCTTGAGGGCAAAGCCTTAGAGTGGTTCAACTTCATACCTAACGGCTCGGTAGAAAACTTCAAAGGACTAAGCGGCATGTTCAGCGATCAATTCGCCACATGCCGACCACAAGATACTACTTTGGTCGATCTGATGAATCTGAAGCAAGGAAAAGAGGAGGCACTTAGAACCTTCATGGACCGATTCACCAAAGCGGTCCGACGGGTCAGGGGACTGAGCGTGGAGATGGCCCTGCAGCGTGTGATGCCGGCCCTTAGGCCGGGACCCTTTAAGGAGAGCGTCTGTCGAAACCCACCTAAGACATTGGAAGAACTACGCCAGCGGGCGGCGGACGAGGCAAGAGTGGAGGAGATGAAACAAAATTATCGAAGGGAGGTGCAGGAGGCGAAGGATAAGGGCGAGAGCAAACAGGGCCAATCGCAACGACCCGCCGGTGCAAAGGGGCGAGACGGCCCTCGGGTCCCTCGCTTCCCTCAATGCTCCCCGGGCGCGGATACTGCAGGAAGCTCTAAGCACACAGATAATGCGTGCCCCGCAAAAACGTCCAACTCCTCCGGGAGCCGACAACGGTAAACACTGCCTATATCACCAAAATATGGGCCATGACACTGAAGACTGCATGACGCTCAAGGACCGAATAGAGGAGCTCATCCAGGCTGGACATTTGAAACAATACATAAGAAACCACCAGAACGAAACCGTCTCTGCCGGACGTCCACCCCCGAGGGAAAAGAGTTCGAGGTCATTATCGGACAGGGGACATAGAGATGCCCGTCCACGATACCCACGCGGGAACGTCGAACGGGAAAGGAGTTCAGAGAGACGAAGAGAAAGAAGCAGGAGTCGCAGCAGAAGCCGCGCGGGCGGTAACGCGGGACCGCTACGGAGGATGATTAACACGATCTCTGGCGGATTTGCGGGAGGAGGAACGTCGTCATCGGCACGAAAGAGGAGCATCCGCCATCTGCGGTCCATACACGCCGTCGACGTTCCTAAGCGGACGATGCCCCCCATCACATTTTCTGACGCAGATTTTCATGCACCGGATCCGGAGCAGGATGACCCGATGGTCATCACAGTTGAAATCGCGAGGTACGGGGTAAGCAAGGTGTTGGTTGACCAGGGGAGCTCGGTCAACATTTTATACTGGAAAACATTCTGACAAATGGATATCTCCGAAGACCTCATAGTCCTGTACGATGAGCAGCTGGTAGGTTTTGCAGGTGAGCGGGTCGATACCAAAGGTTATCTGGACCTCTGGACGCGTATCGGCGCCGGCCGCGAAACCGATGAGAAGAAGGTACGATACCTGTTGGTAGACGCTAATACGTCTTACAACGTCCTTATAGGACGACCGTGCTTGAACTCCTTCGGGGCCACCATTTCCACCCCCACCTGACGATGAAGTACCCCACGGCTCGGGGAACGATTTGCACCGTCCGGGCCGACCAAAGGGTAGCGCGGGAGTGCTACGCAGCAGGCCTCAGAATGTACCCCAGGGAGACGAGGAGAAGGTTGAGCGGTGCAAGTGTCGCGATGGCCGACCTGGACCCCCGAACCAATACCGAGGACCGCCTCGAGCCACAAGGGGAAACCCAGCCCATGATAGTGGGAAAAGATCCCAACCAGGTCACCAACATAGCCCAAGGACTAGAGGAAAAAGTGGACAAACAACTGCGAGCTACCCTTTGGCGTAACCGGGACCTGTTCGCCTGGACGGCCGCAGACATGCCGGGAATTCACCCCTCTATCATGTCCCACCGCCTGTCCTTATTCAAAGAGGCCAGGCCTATAGCCCAGAAGAAGAGAAAGATGGGGGAAGAGAAGAGGGGGGCAATCCAGGAGGAGGTAAAGAAGTTACAGGTGGCTGGATTCATTCGAGAGGTCACATACACCACCTGGCTAGCCAACGTAGTCATGGTGAAAAAGTCGAACGGTCAGTGGCGAATGTGCACAGACTACACTGACTTGAACAAAGCTTGCCCAAAGGATTCATACCCATTGCCCAGCATCGATGTCCTCGTAGACGGAGCGTCCGGACATAGAGTCCTCAGTTTCCTGGACGCCTATTCAGGTTATAACCAGATACCCATGCACGGTCCCGATAAGGAAAAGACGGCCTTCATGGCCGATCAAGCCAACTTTTGCTACGAAGTCATGCCCTTCGGACTAAAGAATGCTGGCGCCACTTACCAGCGTTTGATGAACAAAATCTTTGCTAACCAGATAGGACGTTGCCTGGACGTCTACGTCGACGACATGGTCGTCCGATCAGCACAAGGGATCCAACATTTGCAAGACTTAGAGGAAGTCTTTAGACAAGTACGCCGGTATGGGATGAGGCTCAATCCGGCCAAGTGCACATTCGGGGTGGCTGTTGGTAAATTCCTAGGGTTCATGCTGACGTCCAGGGGAATTGAGGCAAACCCAGACAAATGCGGAGCGGTATTGGAGATGCATGCTCCTCGAACAGTGAAAGACGTTCAAAGACTCGTCGGTCGCTTGACCGCGCTGTCACGATTCATACCAAAATTGGCCGAACGGGCCGCTCCCATCCTAAAGAAAATGAAGAAGGCGTCCTCCAACATTTGGGACGACGATTGTGAAGCAGCTTTCCGCGCGATCAAAGATATTCTCACCAACCTCCTGTTATGAACCAACCCTCACCCAGCGAGGACCTCCAGGTTTATCTAGGAATCTCCGAGACCTCAGTCAGTGCAGTCTTGCTGCAAGAAAAACCAACTCCCAAACTGATTTACTTTGTCAGCCGGACACTGACCGACGTCGAGACCAGGTATCAGCAAGTGGAGAAGGTGGCCTTAGCTCTCCTTCATGCTTCTCGGAGGTTGCGCCCGTATTTCCAAAGCCACCAGGTGGTTGTGCGTACCGATCATCCGGTGTCGAAAATACTCAGGAAACCTGACCTAGCCGGAAGGATGGTCGGTTGGGCGGTGGAATTGTCCGAATTCGGCATCAAATACGAGCCAAGAGGTTCTGTGAAAGGGAAACACTTAGCTGACTTCGCGGCTGAAATACCCCTAACCGGCCTCGAAGATTGGATACTGTACGTCGACGGGGCGTCGGGGCGAACGGTTAGCGGGGCAAGAGTCGTTCTGGAAGGCCTACTCACAGCTAGTGGTCGGCCAAATGAACGGCAATTTCCAGGTGCGAGAAGATCACCTCCTAAAGTACTATCACCAGGCCTGTTCTTTGGCGAAGGACTTTGAGGATGTGAACATTCAGCATATCCCTCGGAAACAGAACGCCCGGACGGACCTTCTATCCAAACTCAGTACAGGAAAGGAGAAGGGGCAACTCACGACCATTATCCGGCAGGTCCTTCTACAACCCTCGGTCGAGTGCTTGAGTGTCACGACGGACGATACTGCCGACTGGAGGGTCGAGGTGCGAGGGCTAATCCATAGGCAGGATAGCGGCGAGAGTCTCAGCCTGACGGACTCCAAAAGAGTCGCCCGATTCATGATAATTGGTAATGACCTGTATCGCCGGGGTTTCTCGTCCCCCCTACTCAAATGCTTGGCGGATGACGAAGCAGAGTATGTGATGAACGAGTTACACCACGGAATATGTGGCTTCCACACGGGCGGGCGAGCACTCAAGGCCAAGGCGTTACGGGCAGGGTAATACTGATCAACAATGGAAGACGATACCGCAAAATTCACTCGTCGGTGCATCCAATGCCAGGCCCATGCTAACAATCACCATACCCCCTCGCAAAGGTTGCACACCATCGTTTCTCCTTGGCCGTTCGCGCAATGGGGAATGGACATTGTCGGACCATTCCCCCCGGCCACAGGTCAACGAAAGTTCTTGCTGGTGGCCATCGACTATTTTACGAAGTGGGTGGAGGCCGAGCCTCTCGCCTCCATCACAGCCTCGCAAGTCCAAAAATTTTGTTGGAAGCTCATTTGCAGGTTCGGATTGCCCCGAACGTTCGTGACCAACAATGGTAGGCAGTTCATCGACCAAAGGTTGGAAACGTTCTTTAGAGAATTGGGGATAAAGCATGCGACAAGCTCAGTGGAGCACCCTCAGACGAACGGGCAGGCTGAGGCAGTTAACAAGACCATCGTGGCCGAACTTAAACGAAGGTTGGGAGACAAGAAAGGAGCTTGGGCGGATCACTTGCCCGAGGTCCTCTGGGCTTACCGATGCACTCCGCACGGCACGACTGAAGAAACGCCCTTTAACCTGACATACGGGACCGATGCCATGTTGCCAGTTGAGCTTGGCGAACCCTCCTTACGATGAAGCATCGAGAATCTCCAGATGAACGACCAAGAATTGCGGGTCGAACTCGACACAAATGACGAACGGCGAGACCGGGCAGTATTAAGAGCAGAAGCATGCCGTCGCATGGTAGAGCGAAAGTACAACACTAAAGTCCGCCCGCGCTAGTTCCATGAAGGTGACCTCGTATGGCGAAAGGCCGGGGAAGCTCGTCGCGTGGCCGCTCACGGCAAACTCGCTGCAAAATGGGAAGGCCCGTTCAAAATTGTGGAAGCTCTGGGCAACGGCGCATACCGCCTCACTCGTCTGGACGGCCAGAGGATCACCAACACTTGGAATGCATCACATCTCAAACTCTATTTTAGCTGAACATGTAATATTTTTCATATGATCACGATCTAAAAGGAGCAATACGAACGTTTCAATCCCACGCAACACTCGTTTCCTGTATTTCACCTAAAGCCCAAGTTGATGAATGGAATTATCCGGTCAACTTGGCCGGGCGGTAAGAGCAAACTGTTAAGCCCGCCACCTCGTGCAAAGTCCAAGTTGACGAATGGAATTATCCTGTCAACTTGGCCGGACGGTTAGGGGTTAAACCCACCACCTCGTGCAAAGTCCAAGTTGACGAATGGAAATATCCTGTCAACTTGGCCGGACGGTTAGGGGTTAAACCCGCCGCCTCGTGCGAAGTCCAAGTTGACGAATGGAATTATCCTGTCAACTTAGTCAAACGGTAAGGGGTTAAGCCCACCGTCCCCTGCGTAAAATTCAAGTTGACGAACGGAAATATCCTGTCAACTCGACCGGACGGAACAACGATAACACAATCCGAATGGAATCAGAAAATTAATTTTTAACGCCAAGTAACGAAAACAAAACGCGAAGTGTCCATTCATCAAAAAGAACATACAGTTCGCTCACATAAAAAAAAAGTATTCGTCCGGACGGCAAAAGTAAACAGTACAATTCACTGTTTACAATCCGACCGATACCGGATGGTTCCTAACTTAACAACTAAACAAAAAGAAAAGTTAAACTATCTATGCATTATCAGGATCGGCAGCAGATTCGACCCTCTCCAATCCTTCGCCATCTCCGGCACCCCCTCCTCCACCGACTTCCTCCCCTTCCGGTTCTGGTTCCTGAATATCCGTCAGGACACCGTGATAAACATCCTTATAAATGTCGAAGCCAAGGGAGAGTGGCTTCTCGATCTTCAGCGGAACTTCAACTTGACGGATGGCCTTGTAAAAGCCGTCCTCATGTTCCGCCACCAGACTATCGTTCAGGGAGGTTACCTTGTCCTCAGCCGCCTTCAGGTCAGCACGCACCTTTTTAAGCTCGGTGTGCAGCTCTACCGTCCGGCCCTGAAGTTTTTCTTCCACCTCCCTCAACCTCGCAACGTCTTCCTTCAACTGCCTCTGACTCTCTTCAGCAACGGCTTTCGCCTTTCGTTCGTCCTCAAGCAGTTGGGTCGTCTCCTGAAGTTTCTCGGCCGACCGTTTCTTCTCGTCCTCCAAAGCCTTTCTGGCGCCCGCCAGCTCCTCCACCAAGGCCTTAGCCTTTTTCTCCTCCTCAATCAAGAGCTTCTTCACCTCGCCAGATCCCCGAACATCCCCATGTTCGCGTATATAGTCAATCATGGCAGCCGTCCGGTTAGCCATCTCGGACACAGAGTCTAGCATGACTCTGCCCGGTAAAGACTCCAGTAGAGCAACATAGGCCGGCCCCCGATTAAATTCAATAAAACGGCTCACATTGTAATCGGGGCTGAATACGCCACCTGGCAGAGGAGCAACCGGCTCCTTTCCCTCACGACGATGTCTCTTAGAGGAAGATTTTCCCCCTTTCCGCGACTTTCTCTTCCGATGCCCCGACGTAGTCACGGGCGCGGATTCAGAGGGAATTTCGACAACGGGGGCAGCAGTCGCCGAGCCGGTTAAATTGACGAGGGGTGTGTTGTTGGATAGGGGAGGAACGGAAGTCCCTTCCCCCTGTTGGACGGCCACATTGGTGCTTCCGCTTGCCCCTACAGTTGGCCCGCGGATGGCCACAGTTACCCGAGCGGGAGGAGGCTTCATGGGCGGGGGAACATCTTGACTAGGCCCGGAACTAGCGGCACGGGCAGACGCCTTCTTTTTCATGGA
Organism: Vigna radiata var. radiata; assembly: GCF_000741045.1. NCBI lineage: Eukaryota > Viridiplantae > Streptophyta > Magnoliopsida > Fabales > Fabaceae > Vigna > Vigna radiata. The sequence continues at coordinate 15,250 of NW_014542740.1, forward strand.
AAGAAAATTGGATTGGCGGGGTCCGGGAGTCGCCATGCAACCTGAGGAAAAACGAAAAATTCAGCTAAGTTATAATCTTCATAAAAGGAAAAAACGGATTAAATCACATACCAGCGCTCTTTGAGCGCAATCCTCGTAAGGGATACAGTCCACCAGGTAACGGGCGGGGACGCGGCGAGAGAGGGTGTCAATCACATCCACCACACAAAAATCTTCCATTTCCAACTCCCGCTTCGAAATGGCCTCCATCTTTCTTGGATTGTCCGTCCAGTATAAGGGAAACAGAGGGTGGTCGTCCTTATCGAAAAAATCAGGACGGCCCGCGTCCTCAATAACCACTTTAAAAAATTGGTCTTTAAAATTTTTGAAGGACTCGACATACGGCTTGAACAGGGTGTGCTTCCCCACGGAAGATAAAGACACCAAACCTCCCTTCGGAGGAGGCCGAACGTTGAAATAGTGGAGGAAGGACCGAACGGTCGGTGCAACACCGGCCACCATGCACTCTACCCCAAAGGCTTGAATAGCAGCCCAAGAGTTAGGATGCAGTTGTGTAGGGGCGACATTCAACTCCCGCAACACCCCGGCCTGGAAGTCAGTGAAAGGAACCCGCACGTGCAGTTGGGCAAACAAATTCGCATACATGAAGAAAAAGTCATCTGCGCTGGTGCCTTTCCCGTGGCATACGCGTTCGTTTTCCCTACTAACGGCCACTCTTATCAAGCGTGTGTCCGCCGTGTCTCTCACTAAATATGATCGGGCTACCCAATCTTGGAGAGCTATACGCGAAATGCTGGACGGTTGAGTATTTGTGTCAAACCCGGCCCAGTCATACCCATCCACCCGAGGAAGGCCTCCCACCGGGACCAAGGGACCCGGGTCCACGGTCAAGCCCCCTTGCAATAAAAAGAGGGGGGCTCCATGGAATATCCGCCCGCTGATAACCGGCGTGGAGGCCTCTTGGGCCACGGTCACCGTATTCGCTAAACCAGACGGCACAGCCGAATCCTCCTCTATTGTCTGGTCCGCCGATGACGAACTATTGGCGGTGGAGCCAGACGAACCCATCGATAACGAACCACTACTGCTGCCGCCCTCTCCCGCGCCCCCGCCGCGACCCGACGATTCTAGAGAAGACTCAACGCACACAACCACCATTTTATTACCTGGGCAAATGCAAAAGAATAAAGCTCGGAAGGAAGAAGAAAGGATGTAGTCGTAGCAATCACCCCAATCCTATTTATAGAAAATTTTTTCGAAAACCGCTTCTGATCTCAGCCGTTCATGCGAACCACGTTCAACACTCCAGATTCAAACGACACCTCGTCTCCCACCCACGATTACGCCACGTGTGTTTTCTCGCGTAAAATCCAACTCCGCCTTTACATGACCCATTCTCAAACCCTTCGGCCCCTTACGACGCCTCGGGCTTGGGAGGCTTGTGTACCCTACGTGGTCGTCCGGTCCCCAGGCTAGCCGGCCACACGAGAACCGGAAACCTTAAATTCCATTTTACCGGTGACGCATGACTGGTCAACGAGATCGGGCAACGGACGGCCGGTGTCAAACTTCGCCCTGTCTTCGCGAAGCGTGTACAATCTAAACAACGAACCACATTCTGTTGTCATGTCCGCATGACTATCAATACTCAGAACCGGGCAAAAACCGGTTCGAATGAGATTTATTTGGATGTCAACTTCTCGCGACACTATAGAGACGGCCGTCANAAGCCCGTCCGGTCCAGGTCAACAAAAGTCTCGCAAGCAAAGTAACATTAAGGTAAAACCAGATTAATCTCAACAGGCTTGTGATTGGGCCTTGATTAAGATCCCACTAATCACTGGCCCATAGAAAAAACTATAAATAAAAGTCAAAGGTAAGAGGTAGGGGGTTACATTTAATGGGCATTTATTTCACTCTTTCTCTCTCTATCACTAACTTCTAAAAAAGCTGAACATTGACTTGAGCGTCGGAGTGCTTTTAGCAGGTGCCCGACCGGATACGTCAGGAGGACAGCGCGGACGGTGAACGGAAGGAGGACCGAGGCGGACGGTTGTGAAGGATACGGACTGACCCAGACCCACAAAGCAGAAACAACTCATTTGTCTGGTCTGATGCAATAAAATTGAATCGTTTTGGGTTAATCAATGTATAACATCTTCTTTCCGTTGCGTTTTAGGTTTTGTTTCCGTTGGGTAAGTTGTCTGTGATGATTTATGGGTGCTTGGTAATTAACTTACAAAGAAATATAAGTAAACAACGGTATGATGATAAAAATTCTCTTAGAAGTCGATAAAGACTCTTGGCAGGGCATAAAGGAAAAAAGTGTCAGGAAACTCACATTTACTGGTTTCATCACTGATCCCACGGTATATCTTTTATCTATTTATTTATGTTTTTAATTTCCCCATTTTTTCAATTAGCATATTTTTAATTTTCACGTATGTTTTTTCTTATTTGAAAAAGAGAAAACAGGGATTAAGTGCTGCTGAGGAAACCATAGGGCTTAAATAAGTTTTTGCTACTTTCTTTTTGTTCTGATATGATGTCATGCTTACTTGGGAAGACGAGCTTAGAAAGTGGAAACTAGGAATTCCATTCCATAACTTAAAAATTGCTGAATTATCAGGGAAAGAACAACTCATCAATGAAGTTGATTGGTCTGGCAACCAGAGGCAGAATAAGGATGCCATTCGGATGGTGAAATTGTGTTCATGGTACAAAGAGAAAAGCATTCTACTAATCAACTACAATTTGTATGAGAAGATAGCAGGGGCCACATCTGTATATGATTCAGGTGCACCATTCTCTCATTTTATTATAAACAATTTGTATGAGAAGTGTAACTTTCACTAAGTTTATGAAGAAAAAAAATGCAAGCTAAAAATGTAAAAGCTGAAAAAGAAAACTCAATGAAGTAAATAGAAACATGCTGTTAACTTTTGAATATGATGTATGTTCTAAATATTGTTTGTACAATGAATCTCATCAACAACAAACAATTACTCTTTTTCATAGGTTTTTATGGTAATGGTCAAGAAATGTGGTCTAAACATCCAGAGTTCAGAATACTTTGTTTATAATCTGGACACAAAAGAATCAAAGTTAAATATAACACTATTTTTGTTTTCACCCTTAGTATAATTTGTTGGAAAAACTTCTTTTAACAATACTTTTTTAACAATTTTTTGACAACACATACATGGCAGCTTGTGATTGGTCCATTTTAAATATTTTTTAAACATAAATTCAAATAGACTAATAAAATGATGACATGTGTCCCGTTGTCAAAAAAGTTGTCAAAAAGTGTTGTCAAAATATCATTGTCCTAATTTGTTACTATAATAATGTAAAAAAAATTAAATTACTGGCGTTGTCAAAAACATGCTGAAAACCGTCTAGGTTTTTTCTAACCCTCGATTAACGAGACAAGGTAGATATGTTTTCTGTGTGAAAATTCACTTATCAGTTGCGTCAAAATTTACTGAGTTGATTTAGTCGAAAGGAAAGAAAATATTGTTTCCACACATGAACAAGTTGGAGTCAGAAATATCAGAAAAATCATATTAAAATGCGTAGGCTTTCTCATCACATACACTTGCACTTGTGGATCTATTGTAAAAGTTTGTGACCGAGACACAAAGCAACAAACAAGGTTTAGATGGTGTTCAAGGGAAAGATATTGAATTAGATTTTGACTTGTAGAAGAATTGTACAAAGCTTTTTATAACACAATTATGAGTGTAGTTTACAAAGTGTATTTATAAACTAGTAGTAGAAGTTATGTAAATAAAGATGAAAGAAAGCGTGAAGGAAAGGGAAATTTAGGAGATGAACCGAACACAAATCATAATTCAACAAGAATATTTTTGATAAGAAAAAAAAAATAATCGGTTATATAAGAAAAAGAAATGAAACACAGAAAAGAAACAGAAGTTTAGCAAAGGAATGAAAAATGCTCAAAATGTATGGGACATTGATGGTTACCTACTTTTGTCTTCATCTTGAATAATTTTTAATTCACTAGTTGAAACTTGTGACTTTAGGCAATTATCTCTGGATGTTCTGTTGGAGGGTTGGCTGCAATTTTGAACTGTGATCGATTCAACAAATCACTACTAAAGTGATATGCCTTGCAAATGCTGGTAATTTTATCAATGTGTAAGCTTCTTTGTCTTCTTTTTGCTTATTTTTCTGTGTAAATGCAGCCTATGATTCATGGCAGGTCAGATTATTCTCTTTCTAGAAAAAAAAAATCATTTTAATTCTGAAATAGTGTTATGTATTGTTCCAACTTAAAACTGATACTATGTTTATATTCATTGATCAATTGGTGCTAGTTTTGTCATTTATCTCACAAAATTCATATTTGAGGATTTATACAAAACAATGTGATTAATTTTTCTTAACATTCCTAGTGAAAAAAAAAACTATGATTGTTTAATTAACTCTAGTGAAAATTCGGTTGTTACAAACTGAGCCAAGGTTTTTCTACAGAAGAAGCAGGTTACTTATGAATCAGCCAAGACACTACAAAAATATACAATTTTAGTAGGAGTTATTTTTAATGTTAGTGGGGTTTTAATCCCTGGAAAATACAATTCCCGGGATTATAAAACTCCTGGAAAAGAGGTACTAAAACCACTGGAAAAAGCTGCATTGGAATTGGCAGGGGTTTAGCAAAAACTGTCGGATAAAAACTGTCGGAATTAACAGGAGTTTTACAAAAACTGCCGGAATTGGTAGAGATTTTATAAAACCACCAAGAATAGTAGAGATTTTACCGCCAGGAATGATAGAGGTTTTACTAACAGGGATTCCAAAACCGTAGAAGTGTATATAAATTTTTTTATTAATTGTGATAAAATCTTCTTAGTGCCTAATTCACATCTTTATGATGCTATTATTGAGATTAATAGTCGTAAGAACGAAGAAACAATGAGAGGATTGATGCAACCGACCCAAATCGAATCTTGGACATTAATTAACATCAAATTAGATTATATTTGTCTACCATTTAATAATACTTCAAATTCACAAATAAGAAATATTTAATCTTACAATCATTAAAGATGTTAGTTTTTAAAATTATATATAGAAATATATATCACACAATAGTTCTAATCATATTTTTAATAACATTACAAATATTTTTAGAATAATAACATTGAATTGAATTAATTAAAATTTTTAGGAACACCAAAAAACTGTTAATTTGATAAACTTTGTTTGCAATGTTAAGCACGTAACTAACAACAGAGCATCAATTTCCAAACTTTCGAAACATGCGCACACATACCTATAATATTTACATTCCCAATAGGAAAATGATATTTTGAAACTATTTTTTTGACACTATTTTGACACTGTACACGTATCAAAATGTGGTTGGATGATTTTAAATTAGGAATAAAAATTTAGTTTTTCTCTCCCAAATATGTCCTTGCCTCAGCTTTTTTTAATTTGAAATCGTTCAACCACATTTTGACACGTATGCAATGTCAAAATGGTGTCAAAAAATGGTGCTAAAATATCATTTTCCTTCCTAATAATCTATGTTAAAACTTGAAAAAGATTTCCAAACGAATTGGATGCATTCTCAAGCCAAACAGTTCCTTCTCAAACAACTATAAACCATGTATAAGACAACATTCCCAGTTCATGTAATCACACAACAACCAACAATCAATATAAGCATAATGTAGTAGATTGATACATACATACCAGTTGAAGATTCTCAAGACAATGGTTTTAATCTAGATTGATCCATCCTTGAGATTACACTGCATCTGTTATGTATCCTGCAAAACAAATTAAGTTTTGGTTGCTAGTACCCATTTAACTTTGGGTCCATGATTGTCAGTCCTTGTTACTTGTTCCTTTGGTGTCCAAACATATAATCCTTTAGGAACAACAACATTTCTGTAATAACAATTTTTAATAGTATGACCAACACAATTACAATAGAAACATGCATTTCTAACAGGTTTGCGTAAGTCAGTAATTCCGTGCCTATAAATTGCTTTGCCAGATGATTTTAAAACAACGTTTAAATTGTCTCTACCTTGAGTAAACTTAGATAGCGTACTAGTCAAGTAATCAATCTTTTCAATATGAGCAGAACAATTTTCACAAACTTTTTCTACTGTAACAGTTTCAACTTTAACATTCTTAGCAGATAACAAAGTTTCTTTTAATTGTTTTTCTAATTTTTCATTATCAACAACAAGGTTATTTATTCTATACGCATAATCTCTTCTTTCAAAGTTTAGTCGATTAACCTTGTATTCCAGTCGCCTTGCTTCAGCATGGAGTTCTATGAATGTTTCAATTAGTTGCTGATACTTCTCTTCTATTGGCAACTTCTCAAATTCTTCATCGTTGTCACCGTCATCACTTAGTGTTCCAGACATGTTGCAGATGATGGACTCCTCTTCTTGATCAGCATCTTCATCACTTGAGCTTTGAGAATCTCAGTTTTCCCAAGCAATGTATGCTCCTTTTCTCTTCATGTTTCTGCCTTGAGGAAATCTCTTCTTTCCTTTCTATTTCAGCTTTAGATCAGGACAATTAGGCTTGATGTGACCTTCTTTTCCACATTCATAGCACTAAACAACATTTGTACTAAAGCCTTTCTTCTTGCCTTGACCTGCAACGTTAGTTAGTTGCCTATCATTATTTAATAGTCGACTAAATTTCCTTACTACCAAGGTCATCAATTCTTTATCATCCATGTCTATTTCTGAGTTGTTCTTGCTTGTAGCCTTCAGAGCAATGGACTTCTTTTCTTCAATCTCCTTTTCATCCTTTAATCTACCAAGTTCCAATTCATGTTCACGTAACTTGCCAAACAAGGTAGCCATGTTCATCGTTGTGAGATCTTTGGATTAAGAGATTGTTGTGACTTTTGGTTGCCAGTTTCTGTTCAGACTTTTCAGAATCTTGATATTGATTTCTTCTTTGTCATAGACTTTCCCGAGAGCCATGAGATGATTTACAATGTGAGTGAATTGTTTCTACACATCATAGATGTTTTCACCAGCATTCATTCTGAACAATTCATACTCTTGTATTAGTGAATTCTTTCTTGCTCTCTTGACTTCATTTGTGTCTTCATGAGTTACCTCTAAGACATCCCATATTTCCTTTGCGGATTTGCATTGAGATATCCTTAAAAATTCATCAACAGTTAGTGCAGAGGCAATAATATTTCTAGCTTTAATATCATACTGAGCTTTTCTATTTTCATTAGCAGTCCACTCAATAAAAGGTTTGAAAACAGTTTCCTTATAAATAGTTTTTGTAGGCATAAAAGGTCATTTAATGTGGCATCCAAAATTCCTTTGTCTTGCGATTCAAGAAAGATTTGCATTCTAATTTTCCAAAATGGATAATTTTCACCAGCAAACAGAGGTGGTCTGTGTATTGAAGCACCTTCACCAAAAGTTTGAAAACAGGAAGCCATCCCCAGGTCTATAGTCGAATCAGTGAAAAACAGAGTCGACTAGTTTTTCAAATAACTTATGAAAACCAGCTCTGATACCAATTGTTGGAAAACAGGTAGGCTTCTTTGTACACCAAGAGGGTGGGTGTGAATTGGTGATGTTTCAAAAATAAGTTCTTTTCGCAATCTTGAAAAGAAAGTATAAAACTTTTTTAACTTTCTTGAAATGCAAGCAATCAGAAAATGTATGCAGCGGAAAATAGGTAGTTACTGCGTGAAATATAGAGTCGGCTAGAATGTAAAAGATAAGGGATAGAGAAAAGCAAACACGGGTTTTTATACTAGTTCGGCCAACAATACCTACATCCAGTGTCCTTCTAACCCAAGAAGCAAATGCACTATAATGGTTGCAGTTTTTACAACAAGGAATTTGTAGAAGACCTCTACGTCCAAAATATAAATCTCCTCTCTAATCAAAAACCAAAATATAGCTGCAGAACAAAACCAGAATTGCAACAATAATCCCTTCTTTTGCAATCTGCAACACCACTTTGAACAATCCTTTAAGTGAACTATCCCCCTGTATTGAAACAGGTATAATTCCAGTAGTCTTCACAGGATGCCAAGCCTTGATCACAATTCAACAGTCTTCACAGCATGCCAAGCCTTCAACACGATCACACAGAAGCACCTTTCTTGTGCAGGTAATGATCAGCAGGTGTAAGCGCACAAAGTCTCCTCAACGAATCTCGTTCAAGAAAGATCACCACCGTCTTCTTGGATAATTCTTGGAGCTAAGAGAAATCTAAAACAGAAATGAAATTGTCAGTTCATCAAAAGTCTCTGAACAAACTTGTGTTTAGTCTATTTATAGATTTCTGTTATACAGTCAGATTCTCAGTCGAATGTGCTACTAAATCAATCGACTATATTATGATAGTTAAGACAGTTCAGTCAACACAGTAGCTCACAGTCAACAAATAACAGAACACATTTAATATAGTTGACCAAGTCATCAATGCTCAACTAACTTTTAAAAATATAGCCGTTAGAGTGCAAGAGCATAACAAAATTCCAAATCAGATAATAGATACAGTCGAATATGTAAAACACATAGTCGATATCCACCATGTAAAACATTTTGAAATTCTTTTCTTCTCAAAAATACACACAACATTAATTCTCAAAATTTGTACAAAGATTTTAGCATAGTCGAATCCATTAGTAATGTAGTCGACTTTACTATCACTTTGTCGCACAAGAATAAGTTCATAAGAGTGCTCGCGATTTTCAACTTTAAAACATGTGCAATAAAACATTTGAAATGATGCATAGCAGATAGCACATAAAGCATGTAAATATGTTCCAGATATATATCAATCAATAAACATAGGAACATGTAATAATAGCACATAAATATGTTCAACAAATATTACAATTAATCAACATAAGAACATGTAAAGCAACAACCACATGTGCTTGTTATTAAGCAATGTGTTTGATGGGTTGTCGCAACCCATACAAATTTGATTGCATATGAGAAATGCAGTATAGCTAGGGAATGACTCCTAGGTCGTCTCTCAAGGACCAAATGTGGTTCGAGAATTAGGTCAGACACGAAGTGGGAGGGGGGTTGTGAGGTTTTGTGAATGCAAAAGAACTAAATTAAGACACGAATGCAAACAAAAACATTGTAACTAACAAATATCTAAACATAATTAAACTAATTAAAATACAACACTTAAGTTAAAATATTAAATGCACAATGTAACTTAAAAGTAAAATTAAATGCTCAAGGTGACAAACTAAAATGCAAGAAATAATTAACAAAACACATCAATGCTAGAATAATATGAGATGCAACACTTAAACTAATAAAAGTAAAAGAAATTACTTTTGCTCCAAATTGAAATCACTGTGCAGCTCTCTTTCAAAGCAAATTGGAAATAGCTTTCCTAATTGAATGCAAAATGCAATGTGTATGCTTCCTTTTTTTTTTAAAGAAAAATAAATGAAAAGATCATTCCAAATTAAATCAACGTTGCAGCACACCAAATGCTCACCTTTCCATCAATCAATGTAACATTAAATAAAGAAAGAAACTGGATCCATGCCCTCTCCTTGCTGTGACCGAATGGGTTTCCTTCTAGCAAATCAAATTTTTTTATCAAAGACATAAAAGAAGTGCAATACTACTCCGAGTGGTGCCAACGTCCCATCGAGCTGGAAAGCTTTTTTTAAAACCAAAAATCAAGTGCAAAGTAATTGAGAAATTCATAAACTTCCAAAGCAAAGTAAAAGGGACCACCTTCAAGCTCTGCGTGCTGCTGCTTCCAAATGCTCTTCCATCAAATCAACTCATAATTCAATTAAAACTAAAAAATGATTCCTATTTCTAAAAGCCAAAATGAAATCGCTTCCAAAAGCTTACCAATACCGTGCCTTTATGTCTCCTCTGCTGGACATAACTTCCCACTAACTCCCATCAAATCCTTTCTTCATTCATCAACTAAATAAAAGAAAACTATCCACCTAAGGAGCTGCCAACTATTGTAACATCCCATCATCATAGACCCAACCTAATCTACTTTTCATTTAAACTAAACAAAAATAAAAATACTTTCCTACCAAAGTAACGAACAACCTTCATTCCCAAAGAAAACATTCAAGCAAAATAAAATATGAAGTCCTCTTATCACCAACATCCATCGCTTTCTTACAAAAATAAAAAGGAAAAGTAATTGTGCTCATCCAATGCCAATAATCGTGAACCACATGTTCCAAACCAAGCAAAAATCTCCAAACATTCCAACTCTCCCCACAATCTGCCGAGAGTGTGCTCATTTTTTTATGTGAGTGGCGGCTTGGACGTTTAGCAAAGAAAATTTAAAAGCAATTGATTGAACTCTTAAAGCAAGTCAAAGCGGCTGGATGCCCCATTTTTCATTCAACCAAAGTCAAAGTGTAACATGCTTCAAAGAATAAATCAACTCCCTAGAGAAAACGTTGCAACACCCCAAAATTGGTCTGCCGAGAATGTGTTTTCAAAGTGTGACGGCTGCCACTTTTAAGAGAGGCGATGTGTCCTAAAAATTACGGTGAGGTCCACCTTAAAAACCCTAAAGTTGCCAAGTGTCTTTCTACTATTTGGGCCCATCATGTTTTTGTCAAAAATTGGCCTAATGTGCACAAGCTTGTCCAAAAACTTTAAACAATTAAAATTACAATACAACTAAAATTTAAAATGTCTAATTTGAGAGTCTTGAATTATTTGGTGTCCTCCAAATGTCCCAAATTGTGTTTCCAAAATTTTCCTGAAAATAATAATGCAAATAATTAGCTCGGAAAATTCAAATTAATTAAAATTAGAATTTCCAGTCAAATTAAGCACAATTAATAGAAACGGGAAAATACCGGACAATTACACACAATTCCCTGATTAATTCTAGCACAATAAACGAAGTGAAATCAATAAAATATCGACTCATCAGTGTTTTCATCATAAAAAACCTGATTGATATAGAAATTGTGTTGTCAACAATCTCAACAAATCTGAGTGTTTCTGAATTGTTTGAATGCTTAAGCACGTTCATTTGATCATTTAAAATGTGTGTGCATTATTCATTTGGTCAATTTTACACTAGAACTGTAAAATCAGTTTCCACCCATTAGATTTGTTTGAAATTGGCAAGTGCACCACTGATTTTCTGCTGTGGTCTTTTCCCTTTTTTTTTGACAGTTTATACCTTCAAAATATGCATACAAATTTATTCCAATCATCAACTTAAGTGTCTAAACGCAACTGTGAAAAACTGCCTCTCAAGTCATCAAATTTTGAAGTGTTTTTGGTTAGAAATCAGTTTTTCATAAAGACTTAATCTGTTTTGGTGCACTTTATCATTGATATATGGATTGTAGCAAAAGCTTAGTGTCATTACTGTTTAAACATACTACAAATTACCATTAAACAAGTTTGGAAAAAAAGCATTTGGACCAGTACAATCCAGTTTCGAAATCTGCTGTACCAAAATCAGGATTTTAGCCAAAAAAAAAAACTAGTTTTTCTTTGAGGCATTTTTTCAAACACTTTTCCCAAATTTTGTGAAATCAATTAATTACGAGTAGTTGCAGCATGTTTTGCTTTTCTTGCTTTCTGAATCTAATCTAGAGCCTTTCTTAAGCTCCTTTTGCATGCCACCTTTCTTTGGAAACCTTTAATTGCTTGCTTTTATTGATTACAAAGTCTGCACATAAGCTATTTGACAAAAGTACAGCAGTGCAATATGGTTTGATAGTTTTTTGTGTAGCAGCCAGATCAATTTATGGTTTCCTTAGCGAATTGTGGTGGTCTGTGTGAGCTCCAGGTTGGTGCAGGAACTAGTCCAGGATGTTCCCTAATACTGGTAGCATCCTAGAAAGAAGATTAGAGAAGGAAATGCTTAAAATTGGCACTCGGTTGCAGTAAACCAAAATCCCGATTCTGCATATTGATGTATGTTACGGCAGAAGAGAATTTACATTTGCAGCTGTGAACTTTGTTGGAAATCACTCCAGAATCATTTCCTTGAGAGAAAACAAAGTTGCACACAACATCCAATACCCGACAAAGCTGCCAATGACGTTCCAGCCATGAAGCATATCTTTGATTCCTCCTCACGATCACATTCTTCATCACTGTTTTCCCAGGCAATGTAAGCACTCTTTTGTTTTTTGTTCTTGTCTTGAGGGAACCTTTTTCTTCCTTTCTGCTTCATCTTGAGGTCAGGATAATCAGGCTCGATATGTCCTTCTTTGTCGCATTCATAACACTGAATGGCATTCAATCTTGCAGCTTTCTTTGCTTTGTCATTTCCTGCATGGTTAGTAAGTTGACTAGCATTTTTCATAAATCGATTAACTTTCCCTACCACCATAGAAATCAATTCATTGTTCACTACAAGAAAGCTGCTAATTACCGAAGGATTCTTACCGAAGGTTTCTGGGCCTTCGGTAAAAGCTGATATACCGAAGGCTTTCGCCCCTCGGTAATNGGCAGCGATTTTGTCACGTTATATGGCGCTTACCGAGGGCTTATGCCCTTCGGTAATGGGCAGCGTTTTTATCGAAGGATTTTTGCCCGTCGGTATATTCATTCACTTAATGAAATCAAAATTTGGTTGGGATACCAGACTTCCATTTTCCCCAATTTTTTCCTCAGCGAAAGCTTTCCCCTAACTTTCAGACCCAATTTTTCTTCAATCTCCCCGGCCCTTCTTTCTCGACTCATTACTTCTGATCAGAGGGTGCTGTCGGAGCATGAGGAGGTGTTGTCACTAGGTCAGAGGGTGGTGTCGCGG
>NW_014542741.1:0-1898 GCF_000741045.1 Vigna radiata var. radiata
CACCTAACATCCATCAGTAGATGTTGTAGAAGCATTCATCAATAGATGCTATCACCACTGCCATCAGAAGCAGCACATAACCCTAATAAAATAAAATAAAATAAAAGAAAAAGATTCAGAAACGGGGTTAGAAACTGGGTTGCCTCCCAGGTAGCGCTTCTTTAACGTCATTAGCTTGACCCGGTAACGCCCAAACACCCCTTAGTAGGTGTTGATTTTTAACGTTGGNGTTCTTCCTTCCTTCATGACACCAACAATCTTCTTGTCACCAACTCTAAGGATCCTCAATCTCAAGAGCTCTGCTTGCTTTAATAGTCTTGACAACCCATAACCTAATTTTGAATTTTATTGATGTGTCAGGTTAGTGTTCGTCACTTTTCACATCAGGGTGTTGGTGAACCAATTCTCCTTCCTTATCTGCCTCCTGATGGTTTTGTGCTCCTAGTACCAAAAATTTTATCCTGCATACACTAAAGAACACTGTACTAGAGCACAGAATTAGTCCAAAAAAAAGTAAAAGATAATTTTTATTTTTATTTTAATTTTTGTTTTTTTTTAGAAAAGATAAAGGGAAAAAAAATAAAAAAATAAAATAATAATAAATAAAATAAAATAAAAAGATAAAAAGAAAAATAAATAGAAAGATAGAAAGGTAGAAAGATGGAAAGATAAGGACAAGGATGAGGGAAAGAATGTGAAGAAGAATAAGGAGAAGAATATGGAAAGATATTATTTTATTTTATTTTTGTTTTTTTAAAAAAAAACAGAAAGATAAAAAGAAAAAATAAAATAAAATAAACTAAACTAAAATCAAATCAAATCAAATCAAATCAAATCAAATCAAATAAAACGAAATAAGATAAAATAAAATAAAATCAAATAAAACAAATAAAATAAAAAGAAAGTCTAATCGATCAAGAATCGCACACATAGAATAATTCTACCATGAGTCCCGGTAACGGCGCCTAAAACTTGTTAACGGATTGGCAAGTGTACCAAATCGTTCAAGTAATAAAATATGGTAAGTTCAAGTATCGTTTTCCCAAGAGACACACGACACTAAACTGTTGTGCTTTTGCTTAACCAATCAAGACTATAAAAATAATATTTTGGGATTTTTCAATATAAAGTATGGAAAAATAAACATGAATACAATTTGATCAATTGAGGTTAAACACAAAATTGGATGGATGGATGAAGATTAGAATATGAGATGAATATGTTGTTGGGGTTAGATTTCACATCACTCTCATGCATATAAGAATTTCTCTTCTTCATTAATGTTAATGCCACTCTCTAAAACACTTAATACCGCTGTCACCGTAAGAAAACATATCCTTAACTACGAGTTCATACGATTCCTAGCATCCCTAATAATTAATTCTGAAGCACAGGAGTGTGTATGCAACCAATCCTCATATTACCACATATAACCATGTATAGGCAATACTACCTTTTGGAGAATTTTCCTAGTTCTAGATTTCCCCGTACGTCCCCATATCGACAAAATCAAGGATCATACCACCGAATGAGTTAAACGATGTATGCATTAAGCAAAGAGGAAAACTCTAACAATTAACGAAGTAAGCATATATCAATAAAAAGAATTGATTCAAATACAAGAGAGTTTAGAGGTTACATCTTTCCCCAGCAACAAATAAGATTAGTTCCCCATCGTCATGGAGAAACTAGGTGAAGAATGGAATGAAAGGGATAGAAACCCTAAAAAGGAGAAAAGGAGAGTGGTCACCTGATACGCGGGGCCCAAGCCCACCAAATAAATAACAACCCAAGAGCATGGAGAAGGGTAAAGTGGACATTGCTACATAAGGAGGGGTGTGCCTATCATAAAAGGGGGCGGCATTAGTGTTTACTTTTCCATAGGCACATAGCATATT
>NW_014542742.1:0-8331 GCF_000741045.1 Vigna radiata var. radiata
TAATGAATGCTTTAAGAAGCATGGTTACCCTCTTGGGCATAAACTGCACAAACCTGTTATCACTCCTCAGCAATATCAACATTTGATAGCCCTCCTTCAACAACAAACACAATTGGGATCCTCTACAACAGCAAATACTTCTTTTATAGGCAATGTGCTACCAATTTCTCACGCTACAGACCATGCCATGTGGATTATAGATTCAGGAGCCAGTAATCATGTAACTTCTTCCTTACATCTATATTCATCCTATAAGGAAAATATGTATTTACGCTTAGAAGAATATATCAAGTCTATTTTGTTGTTCATCTTGTTTCCCTAAGTTCTTGGAAAATTGTTCCAACAGCTTGTACGGGGACAGAGTTAAAGGGAAAGGTGGTGGTGGTGGAGGAGAAAGAAGAGAGTGGTGAAAGGAGGAAACTTTAAATTTGAGAAAGATAACACAAAGTTTGTTTGAAAGAGAGACTAAATCCAAAAATTCTTGATAGTTGATAGTTGAAGAATTAAAAACATATTAAACCTTAAATATTGTACAAGAGTTGGCGTGATATTTAGGGTGAGGGGTTGGCGTGACATTTAGGGTGAGGACTTGGAAAATTGAAAAGTAAACCCATCACATATGATATGACAAAGAATGAAACGTATTAGTGTATAATGACCCTCAAATTTATATGACTACAAAAAAGAAAAATACTGATTTGAACGGGAAATAGAACACTTATAAACTAAAATATTCAAATGTAATATAAAAATAGTTAAAATTAGAAATATATCATCCCGTGTTTAATTAGCATTTTTTCATGCAAAACAAATGATGAAAATAAAATAGAAAATGTCTAGAAATATCACTTTTAAGTAAAAATTCACAAGATTTACAAATTTTCATATTTGAAAAAGTAACAAAGAATTGTTGTTGTTGTCTTAAATATTAATTAATTTATAATTTGTTGTCTTAGTAAAAAGGAAGTTTCCTTTTTTATTTGTCAATATTTCGTTATAATTTGTAACTAAGATAATTTACCATAGCGAACTTATTACGTATCTGGATTTTTATTATTTAAATAAAAAACTTTCGTAGAAATTAAAAAATTAATAAAACAAAATAAAAAAGAATAATTTCACAAATTTTTATAAAAAATCACCCAAAATATAAAATTTTCTAATGGTATTTATTTTATATAATGTTTTAGTTCTACATAAAAATAAATAACGTTATTTTGTTATTCATATGTAAACTGTTGGACTCTGTTAATTTGAATTCTTTCTATGTCAAATTAACCATCTTGCTATTCATAAAAGAAGCTATTGCAAATATTAGAACTTTTTAAAAAACAATTGCCTTACGAAATGCATTTTAGAATATTGACTTATAATTCTTTTACTATTTTTTAAGGCAACATTTGATCCATTATTTTTTATATAAAATTTTGGTTTAATCTAAAAATTCTAATTTCATGTTAGTTACCTTTGTTTTCACAAGTCTTCGGATAAGTCAATTGATTGGAATAGAACTATCGTCCCAAAAAATTTCCCACCATTGATAATGAGGAAAGTGACAAAGGTGGAAAAGTGGAGGATTCCCTTGTCATTTTATTTGAATAAAGACCAATGTCTAATTTTCCAATAATGACTACATTTATTGAAGTTTCCTTTTTAATTTGGCAATACTTTTTACATTTTGTCCCATTACCCCAAATTAATTTACTATAACAAAGTCATTAGCTAGTAATATGAAATAACGATATTATAGGAATAACATAGAAATGGTGACATAAACTTTCACTATTAAAATATTTTCTTAATATTTAGCTGGACTTACAAATTTTTTTAAATATCCTAAAGAAAAATATCTATTTTATGAATTTTATAAAAAAATCAAAGACAATATACGAATTTCTAATTGTATCTATTTTCGTACAATATTTTGTCTCTAAGAATAACTAACTTTATAAATAATATTGTCGTTTGAAATGAAAATACACAAGTCTTCTTAGAAGTCAATTGATATTATTGAAATGCATAATAAAGTTATTTATGGACCACAAAAATGAGTTGATATGAAAAATAAAAAAATGGAAAACAGGCAAACACGACGACGACTTAGAACAGCAGAATAGGTAATGAAGGAGTTGGTGTGAGTATAAATGTAACTGTTGGGAGTGCTAAATTCACAACACATATGAATCTAATTCTATACTATTCACTCTCTCTATTTCATCATCATGAAGAATCTCAAAGTGATTATGTTTATGTTTGTGGTGAGTCTGGTGTTGCAGGTTGCTTTTGGACAATACCATATCCGATGCCTTCCAAAGGAGAGGGATGCACTCCTTCAATTCAAGGCTGCCATTTTTGATCCCTACGACATGCTCTCATCTTGGACCACTCCCGACTGTTGCCAATGGGAGGGGATTCGCTGCACCAACCTCACCGCTCATGTTATAAGCCTCCACCTTCCTGCACGGTACTATCATTATAAATCTCTTTCTCTTGGCTATTATTATGAATCTCTTTCTCGGCTTTACATAAGCGGAGAGATCCACAAGTCGTTAATGGAGTTGCAACACTTACAGTATTTCAACCTCAGTTTCAATTCTTTTCGTGGCACTATTCCAGAGTTTCTTGGCTCTCTTACCAACTTGAGATATCTTGATCTCTCTTCATGTTATTTTAGGGGACAAATTCCAACTCAGATAAGTTCTCTTTCTCATTTGAAATATTTGAATCTTGCTCATAATTATTATTTGAATGGTTCAATCCCTCGTGAAATTGGAAATCTCTTTCGGTTGGAATATCTTGATCTCAGTGGCAATTCTTTTGAAGGATACATTCCTTCCCAACTAGGAAACCTTTCAAATTTGCATCAACTCTATCTTGGAGGATATCATAGTGCTCTCAAAATTGTCACTACTGATCAATGGTTATCTAATCTTAATTCTTTAACCCATCTTTCCTTCAATTCCATATCTAATTTTAAAAGTTCTCCTAGTTGGCTTCGAACCATTGCCAAGCTACCAAAACTAAGAGAACTCAGTTTAATTCATTGTGGCCTTTCCGATCATTTCCTCCTTTCATTCAACCCTTCCAACTTCAATTTTTCTCATTCCCTTTCTATCCTTGATCTTTCTCGTAACTCCTTCACACAACCAATGGTATTCCAGTTGGTGTCAAACACCACTTCCAACCTTGTTGAGCTTGACCTTAGTTGGAACCTCTTGAAGGGTTTGACATCAAATCATTTTGGCTTGGCCATGAATTCGCTTGAGCTCCTTTACCTCTCCAAGAATGTGTTCAAGGGTGAAGATTTGAAATCATTCATGAATATATGCACCCTACATTCATTATACATGGATGGAAACAATATGACCGAAGACCTTTCGTCAATTCTTCACAATTTCTCCAGTGGTTGTGTTAGATACTCACTACAAGAGTTCAGTTTGGCACACAACCAAATCAGAGGCTCCATACCTGACCTTTCAGCATTTTCAAATTTAAACATATTGGATCTTTCTGAAAATCAATTGAGTGGGAAGATACCTGAAGGCACTAGATTGCCATCTCATTTGGAGCAGTTGTGCATTCGATATAACTCTTTAGAAGGTGGTGTTCCAAAATCATTTGGGAACACATGTACTTTGGAGTTATTGGATTTATCTTTCAATAAGTTGAGTGAAGATCTCACAGTGATATTTAATCATTTGTCTGGATGTTCTAAATACTCACTACAAGACTTGAGTTTGACATTTAATCAAATCATAGGCTCCATACCTGACCTTTCAGCATTTTCAAATTTAAAAATGTTGGATCTTTCTCACAATCAATTGAGTGGAAAGATATCTGAAGGCACTAAATTGCCATCTCATTTGCAGCAGTTGTGCATTCGATATAACTCTTTAGAAGGTGGTGTTCCAAAATCATTTGGGAACACATGTACTTTAGAGTTATTGGATTTATCTATGAATATGTTGAGTGAAGATCTCACAATGATATTTAATCATTTGTCTGGATGCTCTAGATACTCATTGCAACAATTAGATCTGAGTATGAATCAAATTAGTGGTACTTTGCCTAGCAACCTCGCAACAATGTTCCCATCATTAAAAGAATTGAACCTTGGTAGTAACAAGCTAAATGGGACAATTTCTGAAGATCTTCGATTTCCAACAGAACTTGAGGAATTATCCTTGATGTCAAACTCTTTGAAAGGTGTGTTAACTGACTCTCATTTTTACAATATGACAAAGTTAGAGAACTTGATATTGTCAGATAACTCGTTGACGTTAGAACTTAGTGAAAATTGGGCTTCAACTTTTCAATTGGATACTATTGAATTGAGGTCTTGCAAGCTTGGTCCATTGTTTCCTAAATGGCTAGAGAAACAAAACGAATTTGGATACCTTGACATTTCAAATAATGGAATATCAGGTACCGTTCCAAAATGGTTTTGGACCAAATTTGAAATGTTAAATTGGATGAGTATTGATATTTCATGTAATAATTTACAAGGTACGATTTCAAATTTGCCAATAGAGAATCATTATTATTCTCTTAGTCTTGCATCAAATCAATTTGAAGGTCATGTTCCGCCATTTCTACGAGGCTCAATATCTCTTGATGTATCAAACAATAAATTCACAAATTCTTTTTCATTTTTATGTTCTAGTGGTGTAGCTGAATCTTTATACCAATTAGACCTTTCAAATAATAAGTTTTTTGGACAAATTCCAGACTGTTGGACCCATTTTAAGTCATTGGCTTACTTAAATATGAGTCACAACAAGTTTTCAGGAGACATTCCTTCTTCAATGGGATCACTCCTTCAACTTCAAGTTTTGTTATTGAGAAACAATAACTTAACAGGTAAAATCCCTTCTATCTTGAAGAATTGCACACAGTTGGTGATGGTAGACATAGCAGAAAATAGATTATCAGGATNTATCCCAAATTGGATCGGGAACAAATTATCGCAATTGCAAATTCTAAGCTTAAGAAGCAATTATTTTTGTGGGAGTTTACCGTTGCAAATTTGTTATCTAAAAAGCATTCAACTCTTAGATCTCTCGCAAAACAATCTATCTGGAAAAATTCCTAAATGCATAAAAAACTTTTCCTCAATGGCTCAAACGACTTCTTGGAGAGGTTATCAAGATCATCGATATCTGGTCAACACTAATTATATCTCAGGTAACCGTTCGTATGATTTGAATGCAATCTTGATGTGGAAAGGTTCAGAACAAATGTTCACAGACAAGGGATTATCACTTTTAAAAAGCATTGATCTCTCAAACAATCAATTATCAGGAGAAATTCCAAAAGAAATAGAGGGTTTATTTGGATTGGTGTCATTGAATTTATCAAGAAACCAATTAAAAGGGAAAATCCCTTCAAATGTTGGAGAGTTAACATCACTTGAATTTCTTGATTTGTCACAAAACCAACTTGTTGGTTCTATTCCTTCAAGTCTTGCTCAAATTGATAGACTCACTATGTTAGATTTGTCACATAATTATTTATCTGGAAAAATTCCAACTGGCACACAATTACAGAGTTTTGATGCATCCAAATATGAAGATAATGTTGATCTCTGTGGATCACCATTAAAGAAATTGTGCATTGATGGAGTGGCAAGACAAGAACCAATTGTTAAAATTCAAGAGGATGACAATTTGATTTTCAATCGTGAATATTATATAAGTATGACAATTGGATTTGTTATAAGCTTTTGGGGAATATTTGGGTCAATCTTGATGATACGTTCTTGGCGTCATGCATATTTCGAATTCTTAAGTAATTTATCAGACAGCCTCTATGTGATGACAATAGTGAAAGTTTTGAAGAGACTACACACAACATAGCAGGTAATATATTTTAACCTTATGTTACAAACTTAATATTTTTTCTTTATTATTATTATTATTTTAATAAACAATAATTTTAACAATATGTGATATTAAGATCAATATTGAAGGCATTTTTATGGTAAATTGCCGTCTTTTTAACTATCAATATATAAATAATTATCTATCATATTATTATTGTTAATAGAATCTTAAAAAGCACAAAAAGTAACTAGAAGATTTTAGATTTAAAAATCTTTTTCTATCCACGTGTATTCATCTATAATATTGCTTTTATCTTTGTTTTTCTTATTTTTCATTTCACGATGGTTATTAGTTAGTTTGCTAATTGACATATCACCATTTAGTAGAAAAGATATGCCAAAAAGTAGATTTCTTACATAAAGAAAATCCATAAATATTTCAGAAAATACTTAACAAAAAAGAAAATATATAAAAAAGAGATAGCAAACAAAAAGTAATTTTTTATTACAGACCAAATAAAAATCATAATGTGTTTCAAATATGAAAAAAACACGTTTAAAGCCAAAATTTGTATAAAGGTAAACGATTGTATATACAAATATGTTTTTATATTAATACATCATAATTATTGTTACTGGTTATCAAGATATTATTTAGTTAAAAAAATTAATAACATGAAATTTTAATTTGTCATTCATTATTTACTATTTATGTTTTGTTGTTTTTACTTTGGCGAAATTAATTATTTGTTAAATTTTTGGCAGAAGAAATCTGGATTATAGGTGTGAGAAGAAATGGAATTATTGTTTAAGATGGAAAGGGTTGTGAGGAAAAATCAGAGAAAAGAGGTACTTTACTTGGATTTGGAGAAAGATAATTGAAGAAGGTTTTATTACATTTATTTTCTTTAAAAGTTTATTTCTTGTCTATTTTTATTTTGTAACGATTGTTGAACTCCTTTGGGATTGAGGAAGTGACAGTTATCCCTTTTTCTAAATACTTTGTTTATAGCTTAGTCCTTAAATCTAACTGTTTCTTATTATCATTTTATTACTCGTTTTTTCATATAACAGAATGATTCCTCTCAATTCAAAAGTGAGTGGGACTGGGTTGGTCTTTCAATCCTTTTTTTAATATATATTAAGATAAATTTAATTCTGAAAATATTTATTTAAATTTTAATTAATTAATTAATATTTCTAATTTGATAATATGAGAAGATTATAACATTTATAACTTATTAACAAATAATAGGTAAAAGCATGGAAAATGAGTGTCAACTTTTAGCCTCAAATGAAATAATTATAAAATCCAAAGATTATAAAATCAAATTATATTAAGGAAAAATACATCCAACCTTATATAAAAATTTCTAGTATAAAATAATGTTTAACCCTTTAATAATTTCTAAACAAAAGTGTTGAATCTTTTATAGTTTTTGCACGTTGCACTTTACATTAGATTACCCTGGGATCATCATTCAACAAAAAAAACTCATTGCAAAGTTTGGAGAATTGATCCAAAGAAGGAACATATGATGTGTTGTTGGCAAGTAACATAACTGTTCAAGTGAGTAAAAAGACAGTGGTTTTGTTCCAACAAAGAAAAATATTTTGCATTGCTCCAGATTGATGCTATTTCCATTCTCTTTTTTCTTCAGCATCTCATTCAGGAGCATTCCCAACAAATCATTCCCAAAAGAGTTGTTTTTTCCAATCTCCACAGTCTTTTCTACTTTGTATGATCTCCATCGCCAGAGTCTTCACCTTCATCTGAAGATAGTTATAATCAATATTAATAAATTTATCATGCATAGCAGTTTGTAACTAAATGAAAGTACAAAATTTAGAATTCAATCACAGACATTATAGGTGTGTATACTAGTACAAAATTGACTTTTTAAGTCTCTTAACAGACTTAAAGTTTAAGAAAATATTCGTACATTTACAAAAAAAAAATGTAGCAAATTTAAATATGTTGTAACCATAACAGAATTATTTTTTTTTTGTTTTTTATTTATTTAATCATGAAACCAAAACTTGAAGTACAATAAATTTTCCAAAACATAATATATATTTTAAATTGTTCCAGTGAAGTACATAATAAAAATTCCAAAATCAAAATAAATTATAAGATGTCTAACATAAAGTGTGTAGTGTAAACAAAATTCTAATGTTAACTTTTAAGTTTAAACATAATCTAAACGAAACATGAACAACACCTAACCAAAACCTAATTTCCACATTGGAAGAGATAACTTGTCCATTGATATGTTATTTTCGTGATGACCTCCTTTGATATTGGTGATGGATCATTAAACACCTAAAAAAAACAATGTATTATGTAACTATATATTTAAAAACGTTTAATTCATGCATTAGTTATAAGTGTTTACCGTTGTCTAATTATCATAAATTTGTGCATGAATGATAGCTTTGATCAAATACATCACATAGTATCACATTCCCATGAACTAATCTGCCTATATTGCCCTGTAATAAAAAAGAAA
>NW_014542743.1:0-1830 GCF_000741045.1 Vigna radiata var. radiata
AACAAATTCATCAACAATTAATATATTTTTTTACAAGTTGGTGGAAGAAGAGATCATAAATTCATAAACAA
Source organism: Vigna radiata var. radiata (assembly GCF_000741045.1). Taxonomy (NCBI): domain Eukaryota; kingdom Viridiplantae; phylum Streptophyta; class Magnoliopsida; order Fabales; family Fabaceae; genus Vigna; species Vigna radiata. The sequence continues at coordinate 72 of NW_014542743.1, forward strand.
AGTTATGCTCTTCTTACAGAAAAATTCAACATCTCCTGAACCTATTTATAGCCACACACATGGATATGCTTGACGTTAGGGTTAATTATAGTCTTACCATCTTATTAATGCTTAATTTCCCATCATTACTTTTCAGAAAGACTAATTCAGAAGACAACCTTATCCAATCACAATTTACCAAAATGTCTCTTCAAACAAAACATTTTCATAACCACAATATTTTTGTCACTATAATTCAAACATTAAATGATGTGTCAGTGTATTTTACCATACTTTTTTTTTTGGTATTAAAGGGGAAAAAAATACATGACAATCTTTTTTCCTTGCTGCTATTATTAGCCAGAAATTTATATTTAGTGGTTGTTTCTTGGGATATAAATGATTCTATATATTGTTTCCCTCTCAAAGGCCAAAAGTATTTAATTAGGGAAGAAAATATCTTGGCACATTTTTCTTTGATTAAAATGATATTGTTTTTGAGGGCTCTGCATCAATATATCTAATTGTGTGGTGTAGCTGTAGGAAGTGATCATCATCAACCACCCATCATATACCAAAATATCTGTTATACTAATCTTAATTTCAGGACCACTTTGCTTTTTCTGGACTCTGAAATCAGGTTAATTATAATTATAATTATTTTACTCTTGAAGTAAATTTGTCAAATGGTAGTTATCAGTGTTAAATAATCTTTTTCTTATCAAATATTCAACCTTGTTTTCACATCTTTAGCATCCTTGAAACTAAAAAAAAAAGTTTTTCATAGAACTATAGTAAAAATATGAAGTAAGTTTGAGAGTTAGTTTAGAGAAAAGAGATTGTGGCTCATAAACTGAGTTCATTATCTTCTCTTATCCACACATGGAAATGCAATGATGACGAAGCAACACTCTTCACTTTCTCTCTCCCAACCCAAAATCCATGGCTGCAAACCCTTTTCCCCTTTCATGCTCCAAAACCCACATTCTCCGTCTCCCCGCCCCTCCCAAGCCGCCGCTTCTCTGCCACCGCCACTCTCTGCTCTGTCGCCGTTACCGTTACAGTTACACTTACACTTACACTTACCCCTCTTGCGCTCCGTCACTCACATGTAAAGCCGCCCAGGTTTCTGTCGCCGAAGAGTCATCGGCCTCCGGTGACAACTGGGTTCCGGTTGTTCCTCTGGCGGCGCTGCCGAGGGGGGAGCGGCGTGTGATCATTCAGGACGGTGAGACCATACTTCTGCTGTGGTACAAAGATCAAGTTTTTGCCATTGAGAATAGATCCCCTGCTGAAGGCGCCTACACCGAAGGCTTGCTCAATGCCAAACTCACCCAGGTCACTTTCACTTCCTAGTTTATGCAAATCTCAGTAATTATTATTGTTAGCATTAGAGGTGTTCATGAATTGGGGAATAAAGCTATTGTAGAGATGTTGTGTTACTGATATCTTATTATGTTGAGAGTGGAAATTATATTGTCCCAAAACTCATTCATCAAACTACATTTTTCAGGTTTTTTGTATCTGCTTTCTCATTCTTCCTGGGAAAGAGGAAAAATATAATCCCCATCACTCACCAATTAACCCTAAAAATTAAAGATTATATTTTACATGTAACACATTCAAGGTTACTATTGTCTTGGTCCATATTAAGTTGTTTTAGTTATATTTCTAGAAAAACTTATGTTTTAGTCTTTATAAGACAAAATTATAAGTTTTAGTCCTTGCACGTGAATGAAAGTCAATATATGAAGTCTCAATTCTTCAAAATTGAAAATGT
>NW_014542743.1:4510-7448 GCF_000741045.1 Vigna radiata var. radiata
TTCCTTGCATAAAGGAACCTAACAGATTTGGTCCGACCTGCCGGATCATTTCGGAGGGAAGAGGAGTGCGTGTGATCGGAGAAGAATGGAGGGGCGAATGGTGGCTGTGGAGTCGACGATGGAGGAGTTGAAGGCAGAAATGCGAGCGATGACTCTTGAGTTTCGACGAGCNTTCGGAAAACGTTCTGGAACCCGCGATAGGAGTTCTGAGGGGAGTCGAAATTCCGTCCATGGTGATCGAGAACGAAGTTCGACGGAGAGTACTGATGAAGAATCGGAGGAGGACCGGGACGACGTACAANGCAGTTGGATGAAGCGAGTTGAGCTTCCAACTTTTGAAGGTACTGATCCAACGGGGTGGATAGCGAAGGCTGAGAAATTTTTTGACATCCAGGGAGTGACGGAGAAAGAGAAGATGAAGTTAGTGTATATCTGCATGGACGGAGGCGCTAACTACTGGTTTCGCTTCTGGCGGAAGAAAACCCGACATCCAACATGGAAGGCGTTCACAAAGGCGTTGACGAGGAGGTTCGGCGGATTGAATAGGGGAACCGTTTTTGAGAAGTTGGCCGCGGTGCGACAGAGAGGGGGCGTCGATGAGTATATCCAGGAGTTCTAAGTACTCGTGGCGCAGGTGACTGGAGTAACCGAAGACCAATTGTTGGGGTATTTTTTCGCGGGTTTGCAGGAGGGATTGCGAAACGCTGTGAGACCGCATGACCCTTGCGACTTGTTGACGGCGATGGAGAGAGCTAGGGACATCGAACAAATGGGATGGACGTCGCGAGGAGGTAGTGGAATGGGAGGAAGAGGCGGAGCAACTTGGGGAAGATACTCCGCGAGTTCAGGGACGGTGGCGAGGACAGAAACTTTTCGCGGACCGTCGGAGGGATCGGTGAATGGCGGCGGAGGGCAAGGAATGAAGAAGGACGTTAGTGCTAATACCATGGCTTCGAAGGCTGGTAACAGTGGAGGAGGAACCGCAGGACGAGGTGTTCGGACCCTGCCTTACCAAGAATACATGAAGCGGCGAGAAGAAGGACGCTGTTTCCACTGCGGCGGACCTTACAGTCCAGGCCATCGTTGTGCTGAACGGAGCATGCGGGTGATGATATTGGCGGAGGAGGATGAAGATGAAGAAGCAGAGGCAAGTGTCGAAGTAGAACAGAAGGCTATGGAGTTGTCGGGATTGTCCGTGGGTGGCCTCTCGCAATCGAACACGATAAAGCTGCAAGGGTGGGTGCAGGGGAAGAGAGTTCTGGTGCTTATTGACAGTGGAGCTACCCATAGTTTTATATCCACCCGATTGGTGAAAGAGCTGGGTTTGGAGTGCATCGACACACGCCCTTATAAAGTGTGTCTAGGGGATGGGCAAAGGAAAGAAACCAGCGGGTATTGCACAGGAGTCTCGGTGTTACTAGAAAACTTAGAAGTTAGAGATAAGTTGTATCTCTTTGAATTAGGCGGTGTGGACATAATATTGGGAATGACTTGGTTATCCTCCCTAGGAGAAATCAAAGTAGATTGGGGACAGCTCATCATGAAGGTGGCGCATGGAGGAAGAGAAGTGGAGGTAAAGGGGGATCCATCATTGACACGTAGGGTGGTGACTCCTGAAGCTCTTATAAAAGAAAAAGGGATTGAAATGNTGACTTTAGTATGGAGCTTAAGCCAAACAGAATTGGTGGATGAGAAGATGGAAGAGAGTGGCTTAATGCAAGATGAAGAGGTAGAGCTGGAACAGATTCTGAGTGCTTTTGAAGGGGTATTCCGAGACCCTCAAGGCCTCCCACCCGAGAGGAGAGTGGATCACAGAATTCCCTTAAAAGAGGGTAGTGAGCCCGACAATGTGAGGCCATACAGGTACCCTCATGGAATGAAAGCTGAGATAGAGCGTCAGGTGGAAGAGATGCTGAATTTGGGCATTATCAGGCCCAGTAACAGTCCATACTCTAGTCCTGTAATATTAGTGAAAAAGAAGGATGGAAGTTGGAGGTTTTGTGTGGATTATAGGGCATTGAACAAAGTAACAGTGGCTGATAAATACCCCATTCCAGTCATTGAGGAGCTGCTGGATGAACTTCAAGGTGCATCATACTTTTCTAAAGTTGATTTAAAAGCTGGGTATCATCAGATAAGAATGAAGAGGGNAGACATTCCAAAAACTGCTTTTCGGACACATCAAGGGCATTATGAATTCCTTGTGATGCCCTTTGGATTAACAAATGCCCCAGCCACATTCCAAGACATGATGAATTCAGTTTTAAGGCCGCTATTGAGGAGGTTTGTGTTAGTATTTTTTGACGATATACTCATCTATAGCAAGACTTGGGAGGAGCATTCTCAACACCTCACTCAAGTCTTAAAAGTCTTGGCTGAACATGAACTTTTTGCAAACAAAAAGAAGTGTGAATTTGGGAGAAGACAAGTGAGATATTTGGGGCACAAGATATCGGCAACAGGGGTGGAGATGGACACCAAGATCAAGGAGGGAGATTGGGTATTCTTGAAAATCCGGCCTCATAGACAGACTTCTATGCCCACACGCTTACACCCAAAACTTTCTGCACGGTATTATGGACCATTTTTGGTGGAGAAACAATTAGGACCAGTTGTTTTTCCCAATTGAAGCTAGCTATAGGGGATCATTCGGTGGAAGGGCATCTTCCCACTGAACTGCAAGTTGACAGCCCTATGTACACCCCTCTAAAGGTATTACAGCNCAGGAATCAGCTNCAACAAGGAGAGGAGATTCCCCAAGTTTTAATCCAATGGCAAGAAGGTGGGTTGGATGGAGCTACTTGGGAAGAGGAACAATACATTCGACAGCAGTTCCCTGACTTCAACCTTGAGGACAAGGTTGATCTTGGGGAGGAGGGTAATGTTAGACAATTAAAAGTGTATATGAGGAGGAATAAAAGAAGAGAAAGTTAGTGGC
>NW_014542744.1:0-1535 GCF_000741045.1 Vigna radiata var. radiata
TATTATTATTATTATTATTTGTATTATTATTAGTATTATTATTATTAATAATAGTATTAGTATTGAAGTGATGACCCCTCAAGTGGCTTAATTGGTAGCTGCTGTCACAAGCTAACAGGGAGAGCTGAAGAAGAAAAGGAGGCACTTGCTGCCATTGAGTTTGCAATAGAGGTGAATACCCTCACTGTAGCTACAATCTGTACCTTCTTTACTTAGATTGATTTTATTGAGAATATGATTAAATTGTACAATATATACCAATAACTTTACATTTCTGATAGTGTTGCTTTAAATTTCCAAAGGAGGTTAATTCTCGCATTGGACTGGATTTTAAATAGCTTACTGGATTGTCATTAACTAGCTGTAAGGAATAGAATGGGTCAAGCAGGTGAGGGTTAGTGAGTTTTCCTCGGGGAGGGAAACGAACTCACTCTCACTAAGCAAGTGAGTGAAGTGGTCCTCGAGGGAGGGACACGAAGGAGCGATCACTCTTAGCCGCCCCTCGGGAAGCCCCAAAGCGTACCGAGAGAGGGCGCCAAAGAGTTACTATCCGTCCTGACCTGGCAAGGTCAGGACTAAGCAAGTGATGTATTAGTTGGAAAAAGGATTATTTTGAAAGTGTTCTAAGTTTTGTGAACGGTAACAAAATCAAGGGTAACGAAATCAAGATATCAAGAGTAACTGCATTGAATGTGATCTTGGTTTGTGTCCATTTCTATTCACTATAGTTGTAGTTTGGCATCCTTTCCCAGTTTTTATATTTTTTTTGGCAAATATTTGTAAAATGCATATATGACCTTGTTTAAATGTCTGATACTGAGTTTGATTGTTAGGTGTTGTTCTTCTTGTGTTGATTTATTTTCGTTTTTTAATTAGACTTGAGCCAACGGTAGAGCATGTCATGTAAAGGGTAGTGGCTTGGTAATTGATTCTGTGCTGTTAGTTTATTGCTTTGGACCTTAAGTTCGCAAAAGACTATGATGCTGAATTCAAAAAGTTTTATGCTTTGGTATATGAAGAAATTAGTTACAGTTTCCCCTTCTCATTGATTAGTCAACTCAGTTTCATGAAATTGTAGCAACATAATTTTAGATGAACTTTTGTACAGNGTTCTTGTCATTCAAGGCATGTATTTCAAAAAGCTTAATGCTAAGTGGGAAGCTTAATGCTGAATCACATTTTACTCGTGAGTTGATTTAAGGTTTCTACACACTTGCAGAAGCAGCTGGCNAGAGAATAAAAGCTGATCTGTCTGGAGTCATTAGTTTGAGCAGCAAAAGTATCACAGTGTGGAGCTTGGAATAGGAGATTTGGTCCAAAGAATTGGCAGTTAGAAGCAGTTGTTTGATTAGGGGAGTGCTTAGCCTATTCACTTTTGTTTTGTCTTAGCTTGTAATTGATAGTATTGTTGGATGTCCTGCTGAATAAGTTTTGATTTAACTGTGCAGTATCAATTTGGGCAATCATTTGACAGCAATTAGGTTCTTTTCACTACACCATTTGCATCAAGGCGAGAGAAAGAAATGGTGAATGCG
>NW_014542744.1:8270-9764 GCF_000741045.1 Vigna radiata var. radiata
TGATAGTGTTAGTTTAAATTTCTAGGTTATATACTGCTCTGTATTAGTTAGAAAAAGGATGTAGTAGTTACATTATATTTGAAAGTGTTCTAAGTTTTGTTAACTGTAACAAAATCAAGGGTAACATTTATATAATATATATATATATATATATATATATATATATATATATATATATATATTTTTATTGATTTTATTCTCTTATGTCTTTCTTTTGTTAATATTCTTTACTTTTTATGAATGTATAGATATGTTGTTCAGGGATATTGCTGTTAAGAGTAAAGATACTCAAGATGAGCTCTTGTATAGGATTTCCCGGGATGATTATGTGATGTATGTCGTTCAGGAGTGATACTATGCTGTAAAATTCATTTTGACATCAATACTAGTTGATGTGGGAAGGAAGTGGTATGTATTGGTTATAATTGAGCATTGCATCAATCAACATTTCATCAAAATGATAAACGAAATTGATGGTATTTGATATCTTGTATCTTTGCAATTATTCCATATCACATGGGTTTGAAAGGACACATGAATATATTAATTATTGTATCACAAAGAGGAGTATTCACATGCATATCTATATATAAATAAGTTAGCTCTCTTGATATCAAGATATCAAGAGTAACTGCATTGATTATGATCTTGTTTTGTGTCATTTTCTATTCGCCATTGTTATAGTTTGGCATCCTTTCCCGTTATTATAATTATTATTTTTTTTTTGCAAATATTTTTAAAATGTGTATATGACCTTGTTTACATGTCTGTCGTGTTGAGTTTTTTCCTTTGTAGTTTGAGTCTTTTCTTATTCTTTTTAGTCTAAGGTGGGGTGTGATAACTATCCAAATTTGCTTATTTTTCTATGTTAAAACTCTTTTGTTAGGTTTCTTTAGTTTTTAATTCTTTAGAAATAGAATAGTTTAGTGTAAAATTTTAGAAAACAAAATAAAAATAGTTTCTAGAACAGGTTATTTTCTTTTAATTTGATTTTAACCCTTCTTTAAATGCTTTTAACTCTTTGCTGATTTACTTAACTTTTTAGCTTTATTTCTCTAAGATAGATTGCCAATAGTGTCTTTAGCTCTAGATTTAAGTAGATGTAGCTCTAGCAGTAGTTTTTGCAGTTGGTTCATTTGAAGGGAGCAGTTTTTGCATGATAGAGAGTAGCAATTCCATTTTTGACAAATTTTAATCCTGGATAGTTTTTGGGCCAAATTTTTTCTTTCTAGTGTGATTACATACTTGTATAGTCATAATTCTGATTTTCCATTGATTCTCTTTGAGTGTGCTTGATCTTGGTAAAACTTTAGATATGATCTAGGCCTCTTTCTTCTTACCCATTCACATATATTTCCACTGCACCTTTCTTTGAGCCTTAGCCTATTTTGTGTGTTTCCAGCCATTACAAACCTTTTTCCCAACTATCTACATAAGCCCTTACAGAGATGTAGGGAGAATTGAGTGAGAAAAGACCTGAACTGAAAAAAAAAA
>NW_014542744.1:12224-14997 GCF_000741045.1 Vigna radiata var. radiata
GAGAAACACTTTATCCCATGAGGTTGAATTGGATTGCTACTTCTCTTAAATGTTCTTTTCTGCTTGTTTTTATTGAATTTAATTTTTCTTTACTTGCTAGAGTTGCTGATACATAGATTTGGAGTTGATGATTCTGTTTGTGCAGTTTTAATTAGAGAAAATAGCTAGATGTTGTGTGAATTAGGAGTGTTGGGTTAAATGTGATAGAGTCTGAGTTTTTACGGTTGTGTTGAGTCTTTTCCTTTGTAGTTTGAGTCTTTTCCTTTTCTTTTTAGTCTAAGTGTGGGGTGTGATAACTCTCTAAATATGCTTATTTTTTTTGTGTTAAAACTCTTTTGTTACGTTTCTTTAGTTTTTCATTCTTTAAAAATAGAATAGTTTAGTGTAAAACGGTAAAAATAGGCTTTTTAATAAAAATTTGGTTAGTTTTCACTTTTTAGGTAAATAAAATTTGTTTTGAAAGAAATAGATATTTGTTAGAAGAAAATTTTAGAAAACAAAATAAAAATAGTTTCTAGAACAGGTTATTTTCTTTTAATTTCATTTTAACCCTTTTTAAATTCAATTTTTTTTTCTTTTTTTTTTTTGCAGATTGGGTTGTTTTGGGGCTGATGTGCACAATTGGGCTGATTTCAGGATTGGACCTTGATCTTTTGAGGGTGCTTGAATCTGAAAGTTGAGGTAACCTGTTTTAGATGATATAGAATACAGGGAAGTGTGTTTTGAATAATTGGGATTGATTTGGTTTCTGAATTGAACCATGCAATTTAATTACATCTGCATTAGATGTCAAGGACCCCAAAACCTTTTTAGGATGACTTACTGAATACATGGCTCAGTTTAGAAACTCAAATGACATCTAATTGTAAATCTATGCTTGTCTTTTACTCTGTTTTGTTTCAGTTTTATAGATTCTTTCTTTCACTGCTTGTTTAATTAGGTTTAGCATTTAGGTTTAGTTGCATCATTTAGATATTGCATTTATACTCTTTAGGTTCTGTTATTAGGTTGTATAATAATGTTCATTAGTTTAGGACCATTTTAGTTGCATTAAGTCATCATTTTGTTTAGGTTTCTTTAGCTTAGTAGATATTATTTGATTATGTATCCCTTTTAATTTCATTTCTTTTCCCCCACGGGGCCTTAGTAGATAATTAGTAAATAAATAGTAGGACTTTACTCTACATTTTTAAAACTTAAATTAGTCGAGTTTTTGGATTGATTGTTGTAAACCCTAAACTCCATTAGTGGGGTTAGGTTTTGTTGACTTTTTGTGCGGCCAAAAACCTTTTAACAAATGACACCGTTGTTGGGGACTTTGCGAATTAGGTTTAGGAGTGTAGAGTTATTCCTTGCATTCATATAGCTTGTATAGTTTTTATTTTCTTTCATAGGTTTTTGCTTGAGTTTTGTAATTGAGGTCTTAGTGGTCCGATTCGTGTTCTTCTACGTATGATAATTGTTCCTTTTTATATAATGCTCAACTCCAAGGTTTTAACTTGTTCTGTGAGTCTTTTATTGAGTATCCTTTGCAGCAACTACCACCATATTTTCAACCAATTTGTGACCAGCCATCCTGTCCTGTGCAGCAGCAGCTGCTACCTTCATATTGGGTTGGACCGGAGAGGGAGAATTTTCAGTCATTGCAGCTGTGGCAGGATCAATTTTGTGATCAGTGGCAGCAGGATTCCAACATTATTATTATTATTATTATTATTATTAATATTACTATTAGTAGTATTATTCTTCTTCTTATTTATATTATTACTATTAGTATTATTATTATTATTTGTATTATTATTATTATTATTAGTCTAATTATTATTATTATTTGTATTATTATTATTATCATCATTATTAGTGTTATTATTATTAGTATTATTAGTATTATTATTATTAGTATTGTTATTACTATTATTATTATTAATATTACTAATACTATTATTATTATTATTATTATTATTATTATAGTTAGTAGTAGTAAAATTACTTATATTAATATTACTACTATTATTATAATTATTATTATTATTATTAGTAGTAGTAATATTATTGTTATTATCATCATTATTATTCTTATAATTATTAGTAGTATAATGATTATTACTATTTATAATATTATTATTATTATTATTATTAGTTTGAATATAATTATTCTTATTACTATTATTTTAAGTATTGTTATTAGTATTACTATTATTAATATTATTATTATTATTACTCTTGCTATTATTATTATTATTATTTATATTATTATCATTATTGTTATTATTATTAGTATTAGCATTATTATTTTTGTTATTATTAATATCATCATTATTATTATTATTATTATTATTATTGGTATTATTATTAGTATTAATATTATTAGTATTATTATTATTATTATTAGACTTATTATTAGTATCATTATTATTATTATTATTATTATATTATTATAATTATTATTAGAATTATTAGTATTCTTATTATTAGAATTATTATTAGTATTATTGTTATTCTTATTATTATTATTAGAATTTTTATTAGTATTTTTATTATTGGTAGAAATAGTATTACTATTACATTACTATTATTTTAATTATTATTATTATTAGTCGTAGAAGTAGTATTATTATTACTATTTTGATTATTATTAGAATTATTGTTATTATTATTATTATTATAATTAGTATTATTATTATTATTATTATTAGTAGTAGTATTATTAGTATTATTATTATTATTAGTATTATTAGTGTACGGTAGTATATCTTCAGCGGCCGGTTATACC
>NW_014542745.1:0-2407 GCF_000741045.1 Vigna radiata var. radiata
TAAACCAATTATCACCATGTTGGAAGAGATTAGGGTTTACATCATGAAGAGATGGGCTAAGAACAGGACAAAGATGACACTATATCAAGGTAGTGTGTGCCCTAAGGTTCTCAACAGATTTTTAAAACAGTCATGGTTAACCAGGTATTGGTTACCAAGGTAAGTTCAATACTACACTTAGCTTTTGCAAACATGGTCATCTTTGTTTACTTTCTTTCTAACTTTGTTCCTAACTTTGTTTCTAACTTTGTACTCATGACAGATGGTCATCAGATAAGTTATTTGAAATCATCCACATTTCACAATTTGGGGAGCAATTTGTTGTCAATCTTGACAAGCAAGAATGCAGTTGTAGGAAATGGTTACTTACTGGTATTCCTTGCACTCACGCCATCACTACAATGAAGTTCTTGAATGTAAATGCAGAAGACTATATTGGTACTTGGTATAGGAAGTCAACGTATGAAGAGACCTACAACTCCATCGTTTACCCTATCAATGGTCAAGTTCTTTGGGAGAAAACTCCATATCCAGATGTGTTACCCCCAAAGAAGAGGACAATGCTTGGCAGGCCCAAGAAAAAACGAAGGCTAGATAGTTGGGAGTTGAAGAAGAATGATACTGAATTAAGAAAGGATGGGAGCAAAAAAGCATGTGCTATTTGCAAACAACTTGGACACAACAAAAGATGTTGTCCACAACGACCAACAACAACAGATATTCCAGCTGACCAACCTCCTATTGCGCAACCTACTGAGCAAGCTACTGAGCAACCTACTGATCAAACACCACAAGTGACAGTACCTCCTCCTGAGCAACCTATTGGTCAAACAACACACGTGCCTGCTGCTGCTGAATGAAGTCATATTTCAGCTTATTTTGGAACTTTGAAATTTGACCTTTTTTTGGTTTCATCTTTTAAATGTAATGTCAGTTGTATTTTGCTATACTGATTAAGACAATGTTGCTATCAGATCTTTTTTATTATTAGTGTTATCAGGTCTTTTTGGTGTATTGCTTAAGACAATGTGTATGTTTAAGGGTCCACATCCAGTAATAGCCTTAGTTTGTGGATTAACTATGTTGGTGTACTGATTAAGACAATTGTCAATGTTCATTTTAATTCATTGGTGCTTCTTCAAAAGTTTTTGGTTTTTATTGTATGCAGATTAACTGCAGATTGAATGTATACAATTCATTGGTGCTAGTTCACAGATCATTATCACAATAATTGTCACACCCTAAAGATTGAATGGCAGATTGTGTCTCTTTTTCCTATTAAATTTTCCATATCAAATAAAACAAATCAAAAGGGACATTTTACAATAGGAAATTAAACAAGGGACCTTTTATAAATATGAAATTACTTGCTGTTAATATGAAATTAGATTACATAGTTTCAGAGACCTACTTTCATCAACATACTTTCATCAACCTCCTAAGAAATCAATCTACTTTCATCAACATCGAAATCACAATTACATTAAACACCCATGTAACAAACATCATCCCAATTAACACCTTCATGCCCTTCTCCAAAATAACGAGCCTTTTCTCCAAAGAAGCGTATTTCAGCTTTTCAACATCTCTTTCTTCCATCTTCATCATACTTCCACCCACTTCGTCGTTTCTCGCACTTGCACTCCTTTCATCAAGAATCGTCAAATTTCGTTCATCAATGACTTCTTCATTGCACCACTGAAACAAGTTGCATCCACCCATCTCTCCACTCACACAAATTACCTTGAAGTGAGGGCAACCCCAAAATCGTTTGCCCTTGTTCTTAGCAGTTTTGGCCATGCGAAACACTGCTTTCGAACCACAATAGCAACTGGGTTTTGCTCCCAACCTGCTCCCACCACCAGAACTCTGTTCAAAGCCCCAACCCGTGCATTTGCAAGAAGAAGAAGATCCAGGCATTTGGTCACCTGAAATGAACACTTCTTCCAAAGCTTTATCTGTTTCCACTACTTCCAGAAATCTGTGGGGATGTTAAGTGTTAGGGTTGCTTCAAATGTTAAGTGTTAGGGCATCTTAAGTGTTAGGGCTAAGAGCATAACACGTCTATGCCATGTCGAACACTTCATTATACACCCAACACCCATATAAATTAATAGATATTGCCACCACAGCTAAAAAAAATTACAACTCATCAGTAACAGACGGCGTTACTCATTAGTTAACGGTGAGGGCTTAATTGCCTCATTTTTACAAATTATAGGACCAAATTGAGACAAAAAAAATATGATGACCAAATTGAGATTATCATACAAATATGAGGACCAAATGAGGGTTTTAACCTTATTAAAAAGAGAATCAATTTTGGGGTAGTGTTTTATGGGTCTCAGTTTGTGGAAGAAAAAGGAAAGAAGGGGGAGAGTGACTTGTGGAGGGGCCTTGGAAAAAA
>NW_014542745.1:4802-6793 GCF_000741045.1 Vigna radiata var. radiata
TCTGGTTTCATATTTGCATGTCCTGCTGCACTGTAGGAACCACCAGTGCACACCTGAGGGACCACTGGTCAATTTTTGAGTTTTTAAGCCCAAGAACACTGGGTTTTGACTCCAAATACTAATTATGTGTGAGACTTATCTTCTATGTCATTTGTATGATAATTTTTCTTATTTTTTCAGTCAATCACATTGGTTTTTCAATGACAAAATAAATCCAAAGGATTTCATTACAATAACATCAGGTCCAACATAACATTAATAAAAATATTACATTCATGACATGACATATGTAATACTTTTGACCTCCATTACAAAAGATATACTAAAAGATAACACTTATCCATTAAAGACAATTACATTGTCACCTACAGAACGAAATATAAATGAAACATATGTAACCTTAGTCTTTAAACTTCAGGATTTTTGGATGATGATGATGCTTCGTAAGTTGACGGAACAAATTTGCGAAGGATGGCTACCACATCGACATTGTTTTCTGTCCACATCGGAAGTCGAATGACAGGTTTTGGCGTTTCCTTCACAAGGGCAAGTGTTGGAGGACAAATTTCTGGTGGGAAAACCTTCACTATGTTGCGGCGAACGATATTCAAGTACGGGTTCGTCCAAAATGCACAGAAGGAATTAACTTAATTCAACATTACCAAATTTCAGAAGTATATAAATATGAAATGAATATTACAAACCACAATAAAGGTTATTTTGAGTAAAAAAACACAAACCCAAAACCCAACAACACAAAACCCAAAACCCAACAACGCAAAACAAAAATCCAAAAGTCGAACAACACAAAAACCCAAGTCCCCTAACAAAAAACTCAAAACCCAACAATGCATTTACCTTCCTACAACGAAGCTGTTGTTCGGGACTTTCCATTTCCACCAAACGCCGACAACGGAGAACCAAAAACCAAACGTCACACAGACCAACCAGGGGGCAACCACAAGGGAGGGAAGAACGAAATGAGAGAGAGAGAGAGAACGAAATCTGAGACAAAACGCAATGGAACAGGCAAAAGGGTATATTTGGAATGGAAAATTTTCCAAATTCTATTCATTTTGGTTCACAAATTTAAAAAAAAAATAAAAAATAAAAACCAATGTCAGCTTGACACGTGTGTGTGTCAAAACTGTGTCAAAAAAGTTGTGTTAAAATAACGGGATCCATAAAGTATGATAATAATATTATATATATATATATATATATATATATATATATATATATATATATATATATATATATATATATACATTAATTAGTAATAGAGAGTACGTATTCTATTAATATAATATAATTATATAAAAGAAAAATTAATAGGTACGTATGATATGTATAAAAGAAAATAGTAATAGTTGGTGACGTTATAATAATTTATAATATTATAATAGAGTTAAAGGAAACATGTTTTCAGTGTATATGAGTGTAGGCATTGAAAATAAATTATAAAGATTCTGGTATTGATAGATTATGGAACTGTTGCTTTTATAACTTGTGATGAATGAGTTAATGTATATTGTTGAGATTGTGTATGTGTTAATTGTGGCAAAAAGTATATGATTACAAAGTGATGAAAGTATGATCCAAGTGGTAAACTAAGTTCCATCTGTGTAGAATCTCTCGGTGAGATTCTTAGTGTTTAAAATGAAAGTATGGGAAGCTCAGTCTTGGGGGTCATCTTGACGCTCCAATGGTCAATCAAGCTCATCTAGAGAGATTGAACCATGTGGTGAGGAGTAGCAGGAGGTCTTAGTCTTGGGGGCTCCCAGTATGCCTCAAGGCGCGGAACAGACTNACCTCGTGAGTGTGACAGGGTGGGGAACCCAAGCTTCATAAGTCACCACGGGTGCAAGACCCGCCATAGCTCGACTTTTATTCTAAGTCCGGACGAGTCAAGTCTAGAATATAACATGTATAGGATGTGTGTTTTATCTGCTTGATATGCTGCATGTTTTATATATACAATTAGCTCACCC
>NW_014542746.1:0-7532 GCF_000741045.1 Vigna radiata var. radiata
ATTTTAGTATATTATTTATTATGTATATAATTTTAGTTAATTTTTATTATCACAAAATTATATTTTCGTAAATAATTTTAGTATATTATTTATTACGTATATAATTTTTAAATAATTTTTGTATATTATTTATTATATATATAATTTTAGTTGATTTTTTTTATTTTTGTTTATGAATTTAGGACAGCCGCATCTCGTTCTGCGGCTATGTGAAAACCGCAACTCGTTATGCGGCTATGTAAAAATGAATTCTTCAGAACCGCAACTCGAAATGCGGTTAGCATCTGCCGCAACTCGAAATGCGGTTTGCATCTGCCGCAACTCGAAATGCGGCAAAATTAAAAAATGCACTCACCTGGGAGCTTCTTCTCTTCCTCTCCTATATGTCCAAAGCTGAACCAGCAGCAAACAGCACCACCACCACGATCAATAACAAGCACAATCACCAGTAGAAACACAAACTACTATTTTGTTCTCAATAAAACAGTAACTCAAGTAACTCAAGTGAAGGTAACAACTCAAATGATCAAATGCTCCGTAGAACTCAAATGTGGATCAGGAAGAGGGTAAGGAGGTGTAAGGTTTATACTGATCAGACAAGGATTAGGGAGGTTGACAGTTAGGAGTTAGAATATCATTTATTATTCATTAATTATGTTTGACTTTATTAAATGACAAAAGGGTAAAAAAGTAATTTTGGAGGTGCAGGAAGAAGAGGGGGAGGTGCAGGGAGGAACACTCAGGAGTGATTGAGGAAGAGTGATTGAGTAGATTTGAAGGGATTTGAGGGTAATTTTTGTTGTTGTTTATTTGAGTGAATTTAGAAGTAAATGAGAGTGGATTTTGAAGTAAAGTTTGTGAGAATTAGTGTAAGATTTAGTTTATATGACAGATTAAAAAAATTTACTTCAAAATCTACTTTCGTTTACCTCTAAATTCACTCAAATAAACAACAACAAAAAATTATCCTCAAATTCACTCAATCACTCTCCCCAATCATCTCCAATTGAACACACCCTTAAAGAAAGAAGTTCAGAACGGTAGTTATTAATAGAAGAGATCAATCAAAATATCAATGATAAAAATTAGATGGAAGATTTTAAAAAAGTTATAGTTCCTAAGAATTGATATCGTTAACGTAATAAATAATGAAACTTATGATGAGGACTTAAATTACTCATATTATTACAATATTCTCAATCATTACACTAAGGGTGTGTTTACTTTGGGGTAATTGGGGGAGAATGATTACGGGATAGTGATTGAGTGGATTTGAGGGGATTTAAGGATGTTTTTTTTTTGTGTTTATTTGAGTGGATTTGAAGGTAATTGAGAGTGGATTTGGGGTGAAGTTTCTGAGAATTAGTTTAGGATTTGATTGATGTGACAATTTTAAAAAATTTGTTTAATTGGTAGAAATTGAAGATTACTAAAATACCCCTAAGTATTAAAGTAATATAAAATGATAATTGTTAATGTTATATTTAATTGTAAAAATGCTTATAAGGAGAAAACAAAATTAATTTTTAAAATATAAAAAATAGTAATTTAATAAATTGAAATAATAATAATAATAGTAATAACTATTATTATTATTATTAATATTATTATTATTATTATAAAGAGAAAAAAATCATTGTTATGATTATTATTAATTATTATTATTACTATTATCAACTATTATTATTATTATTATTAATTATTATCATTAATATTATTAATTATTATTAATTATTATTATTATTAGTTGTTGTTATTATTATTATTAATATTTTTAATTATTATCATTAATATTATTAATTATTATAAGCATGCCTTTTGTTTTTTATTTTATTGTCGTTTAATTACATGGACGTAAATTATTAAAAATAATGTAATGTTATTAAATGTTTAAATAAAATTGTTAAAATAAATAAAATTAATTTTTTTTCTAATAAAATTCTTTCTAGCAAACCAAACAAAACACAAACTCATTCACAACTCCTTCACCTGCAACACAAACAAAACACAGGGTTAGGTTAGGCTGTTGCATGGTGGTGCATCGTCAGGTTTGTCACCATCGACACACTTTGCATCCCACCCAGTCTCCATCCTCCCCCTTCACCGTCGTCCACCTTCGTCACCTTCATGCAAGTCCAGCTGCAGAAGTTCAACCTAGCAGGAGAAAGCAGAACACGTCCAGCTTAGGAGGAAAAAAAAAGGAGTGACTTTCATGCTGCAACATCTTAATGCACACCCACGGGCAACAGTAGCTCCAACATTCTTCATGGCCCACGGTGGCAGCAACACGGGATTCTTCAAGCAGGAGCTGCAAACAGCACCGTCCATCACATGAAGCAGCTCATGCAGCACATGCTTCATGCGAGGGTTGAAGAAGACGTGAAACAGCTCATGCGAAGAAGAAGAAGAAGTAACCGGATACAAGTCGCAGTTAACCGGATACAGCACCCAGTTTCACACAAGAAGAAGTAACTGGATACGTGCTTCTGCGAACCGGATACAACACCTAGTTTCACACAAGAAGAAGAAGTAACCGGATACATGAACTTTGTGTAACCGAATACGACACCCGAGCTTCCTTCTTCGTCTTCAGCCACATGCCAGCCATTTCCTTCCCTTCAAAACAGATCCCCCTTTGTCTTCGTCACCCATTACGCTTACAATCACTCTTTTCTTCATCTTCCACCAAAGCTTCTTCATCTTCTCCTTTAACTGAATACACCTGCATCATCTTCTTCTTCATGACAGCGTATGATCCACCAACCTCAGCTTCTTCATCTACCACTACCCCTGCAAATATTACACAAACATACCATACAAAGAAGAAAATAGTGGTATGGAACCTCACCTCAGCTGACCTTTCTCTTCTTCACACCTATTCCAGCCACCTTTCTCTTCCTTCTTCTCTTCTGCACTCAACACATGCATACAAGAAAATGTTATTCTTCTTCTCGATGAACCAACACAACAACCAAATACACCATATTAATACATCTTCAGTCAAAAAGGTTATGTGTATGTCTCAGTGTAGTGTATTGTCAATGGTGCAGGAAGGAATCTTTTCTGTGTGTGCAACGTGACCATGGCTGAATCAAGCAACGTTTCAAAGAAGCTCAGGAATCTTCACTATTCTTCACTGTTCTTCAGTGGCCGTCGCTCTCACTCGTGAATGCACAATGAAAGTTTGCAGTGCAAGGAGGTGGGTTCTTATATTTTATGGTTAATGGCATATGGGAATTATTTCAAATGAGAAGGGGCATTTTAGAGAATACATCCTTCATCCCTCCAGATCTTTGCAAATATGCGAGTGATGCTACAGTACAAAAATTCCGCTGTTACCTTCAATTCCTTGCTCATAATGCATCGCAAGTGAACACACTTTTTTTAATCAATCGCTCGCTAGCATTCGTGAATAGGAAATCACCTGGAAGTGAACATGGCCTAACTAATTTTTTCTATTTTATGTAACTTTTTGACTTTTAATAATTTATTTATATCATTTTATTACCTCTTTTTTCTTTTTTTATATATTTAATTTCTATTTTATCTATTTTATACTATTACTAACGTATTTTTAATAAATTTTATCTTTAGTAATTTTATTTATAAAGATGTTTATAATATTCATATTTAATTTATAAATTTTAATGACTTAATTTGGTTTTAGGTCATTGATTTATTTTCTTTTTTTTACGCACTTAAGTTTATATTTAAAAGAAAATTTAATTAAAGTTTTAATTTTTTAAATATAATCTTTTATGTTAAATTGGAGTTCATTATTTTAAAAATGTTATATTTCAAAATTTAAATTAGCCATTGATCATTTGATTTGCCATAAATTGAGCGATTAATAATTTGTTAGATTTCACAAGAACCAATCGGTAGATCGGTCAGTCAAATCATAAACAAAGTTAACACTAAGAATAACTACATCAATCTTAAAATAGATTATTATCGTTTGGGTTCTAAGTAGGATAATCCTAATCAGAAGCTCACTCAAAACTCTATAAATATAGGTTTGATATTCTAGTAGTTGGTTACTTTTTACTATGCACTAATTGTTAGTCCTTTCAGATAAACACTAACTTTAGCATCAAAGTACTTTTTGCAAGTAGTATCCCGGTCAGACCAAATGGCAAAGAGAGGACTAAATATAAAACATTGACCTAAGCTTGGAGATTGAAGACTCTTTATAGAAACAAATTTAACCTCAACTCCATAAACCGAAACATTTTGACGCCCACCGTGGGCTCCAAGGATGAACAAAGAAACCCAATGATGACCACAAGAAACATGAGAGATCGGTAAGATCCTATGGAGTTGATAAGAGAAATGCAAAGACAAATGTTTGAGATGCAAAGGAGGTATGAGGCTAAAATAGTCGCGTTGAGGGTCGAGTTTGATACTGTCGGCATGAGCAATTAGCTCAGCACTCGGTGTCACTCATCCCCACTCCCTTGAAGGAGAACACTCAAGCAGATGGACCTAGTAGGACCGATCAAGAACTGAGTATCGTTGCAACCCGGATAACCTTCTCAGTCTAAGCGGGGCAAGCTGAGGGACTATTGCCTTTCACTACATGGAAGCACCAATGCCTGAGAAGTCAATACCCCAGTCTTCGAGAACTATAACGGGTCAACAGACCCTGACGAACACCTTCATTCATTTGTGAAAACCATGGCCTTTTACTCATCAAGGGACCCTGTTTGGTGCCAATCATTCTCCCTATCCTTGAAATGGGAGGCCCCGACATGATTTAACACCTTACCTCATAACACTGTTGACTATTTTGCCATTGTTTGTACCCTGTTCTGTAGGTAGTATGTTGTCAAAAAGGTTTAGAGTTTGATGCAGATTACTCTGGTAAGTACAAAAGAAAAGGAGGAAGGTTGAATCCTTGAAAGCCTTCATGGATTGGTACAACAAAATTGCTCGACAAGTGAGAGATGTAAGCCAAAAGTTCATCCTTAAAAACTTTTCGACGACATTAAAAGTAGGACCATTCACGGATAGGCTGTGTGCTAGACTATCCAAAATCATAGACAAACTGTAGGAAATAACAGTCGAGTTTATGCACATTGAGGACATGCGAGCCTTTCGAAAGAGGTAGTAGTAGGAGGCTGCGGCTGCATCTGCGGGCGGGGAGCGAAAGGATGGTAAGAAACTACTCGACGGAGGTGATAAAGGGGGCGGACCCAAGGGCCAAAATCCTTGAGGAGGCGTTGAACGCCAAACTCCCTTAAGAAGAAACCAACCCCGAGGAACACTGACGATAAGAAGCACTATCAATACCATTAAAACCTAGGGCACACCACGATCATATAAACACCATCTTCGGAGGGTTTGTAGGTGGCTGAACGTCCTCATTTATGTGCAAAAGGCACCCTAGAGGCTTGAAGATTGTTCACCCCGTGGACAAAACACAAAACTTCATGTTGCTCACTACCTTCTCAGATGAGGATTTCCATGCTTCGGACCTGAATCAGGACGATCCTATGGTTATCATTGTCGAGATCGCTTGGTACGACGTGAGTAAGGTGCTTATTGATCAAGGGAGTTCAGTAAACATCCTCTACTGAAAGACATTCCAGAAGATGGACTTGTCCGAAGACCTGATCGTCCTCTACAACGAGCAGATCATAGGCTTCGCGTGCGAGCCAGTGGACACTAGAAGGTATGTTGATTTGAGGACCCATTTGGGTATAGGGTGTAATGCGAAGGAGTTGAGGGTAAGGTACCTTTTGGTTGAGGCGAACACCTCTTATAACGTACTGATCGATTGACCATGTATAAACGTATTTAGGGCGATCGTCTCAACCCCACATTTAAACTTTTTGTCTAATGGACACTTCTCAATGAAAACTGTAAATAGACGGATGCATAAAGAGAAGACAAAAAGGATACCTTAAAGGAATTTTGAATGTTCATACAAGCTTGTTGTTACTTTGTCCATATCCCATTTAAAGATAAATTTCTAAAAGAAAGAACTTTTCACAATCTAATATTTCATTGTATTGTTTTTATCCTCTCCTTGAAAGTTATCAATCTGTATTTTTTCTCTTAACACTTATTGTGTTTGATATTCTGAAGAGAATTAAAACACTTGGCATTTTACTCAATTGAGGTAAATAATATAGACAATTGTCTAGGGTTTATACTAGAAGTGACT
Organism: Vigna radiata var. radiata; assembly: GCF_000741045.1. Lineage (NCBI taxonomy): Eukaryota > Viridiplantae > Streptophyta > Magnoliopsida > Fabales > Fabaceae > Vigna > Vigna radiata. Next base: position 6,170 of record NW_014542746.1, read on the forward strand.
AGAATATATGTATACCAAAGAATGGTTAAACTTGAACTAATCATGTTGACTAGGTAAATCAAGATGTGAATACTCGTTGTAAACCTGAAGAGGTAAAACTTGTTTAATCTTCTTAAAGATTAATGGAACCTCTTAAAACTTCTTAAAGGAAAACTGGACGTAGTTTAGATTGAGTAAACCAGAATAAAATCTTTGTATTATTGATTTCCTCTTTGAAACGTTTTCCTATATATGTCCTTTATAAAAGTCAACGTCTAAACACCTTATTTGAATCATATATCTCTTACAAATCCATTAGACGATGTTTTGCGAAAATCTTTTAAAACAATATTCACTCATTCTAATGTTTTCATTTGATTTTAAGGTATTGAATCTATCTCACATTAATTAACTACATAATCAACCTAAAATTAATTTATGATGAAAATAAAACATATAAACATAAAATAAAATCTCATATTGGAAAATAATTTTTAGGATTAAAATGAACGAAATTCAAACTCTAAAAGATATATTATTAATAAAGTGCTCATATTTTGTTAATGGCAAAACACTTGTGTTCTCTAAGGTTTTTGATACGTTAATATGATAGAGTTCTTCATTCATTATTTGTTATTAAATCCATTTTTTCTCCTTTAAATGGACAATGACTTGATATTTATATATTTTGTGAATCATTGTTATGAAGAAGATTTATTTTTTCTAACTTATGATTGATCTTTAGCTTATAAAATTATATTTTAAAAGTTCTTTTGAAATTAGAGATTGTTTCTACTTAATTGGGAATGAGGATACGACCTGCGTGCTATTCTTGTCTTGGTGGAACGTTTCCTCCTCTCTTTGCTCTTGTAACCGATCGGTGTATGGTAGTGACTTGCAGAATATATTTTGATTCTCAAGTTAGAATTTTTTTTCTAAGTAAATCAGTTATGAAAAAAGTGAATTTACCTTGAAATTAAACCTCTGACCAATTAATTTATCCATTAATGATTATTAATACAAATCTTAACCACTCATTAATAGTCATTGTAATTGTGTATTGAGGAGATGGGATACATTCGGATGATCGGTCACACCGGTAGTGTGATCGGGTATATGGAGGAATGAATCAAATACCCTCATATACTAGTTGATATAGATGATCGGGTGCACCGGCAGTGCGGTCGGGAGAATTGTTGATGGAATTAGGTTGAGCAAAGCATAAAAAGATGAATAGCATTATGACTGAAGAGGTCGGGTTGTTCGGGTGAGCCGGTAGGGTGATCGGGAAGACCGAAGCCCTGTTCGGGATATATCATGTTAAGTTGGCATAATAATACGCTGAGAAGTAAGGAGTGGGGCGAAGGTCTCGGCGAGATATTAA
>NW_014542747.1:0-1243 GCF_000741045.1 Vigna radiata var. radiata
ACTGAGGTCCATATCAAAGCTTCTCCTGATAAGTTCTATGATGTTTTCTGTAACAGGCCACACCTTCTTCCCAACATTTCACCCCAGATAATACAATCTGTTGAAATTCAGAATGGAAAATGGGGCACTGAGGGATCCATTCTGACCTATAATTACATACTTGGTATGGCAACTTCCCCTTCTAAACTTTATTAACAAAACATTAATTAATTATATTATTTGAATTGTTTATTTTTTTCTTTAAGTTCCATGTCTAGTACAATTATGGTCAAAATTTACATTATGTATGTAAATATTCAAATTTCATTTTATAAATCGGTTTTTTTTATTGAATTAGGGTTAAACTTTACCTTTTAATATAGTATCAAAGTCACGAGTTACATTCTATCCTAACAAAATTTATTGTTTGTTGAGTTTATTGTTTTACTCGATATCAGACTACCTATTAATGTTCAGTCTTATACTTGATATTTATATACATCGACGATATTTATATAGCTCAACGTGAAAAAAGTGTACTAAAAGTATTACATTGATTAAAGATAAAATCAATTTATAATAAATATGTGATGAAAATATTACTTTATAAGTCGGTTTTATAAGTTAAATTAGTCTTCAACTTCATTTATAATAGATATGTGGTGGAAATATCAATTTATAGTTCATATTTATATAGGTGGATAATATTTATACACTTCAACGTGAGAAAAGTGTGTTAAAAGTTTCACATATAAATTAAAAATAAAATCAATTTATAATAGATATGCGGTGAAAACATCACTTTATAAATTGGTTTTATAAGTTAAATTTGTATTTAACTTCATTTGTTAACATTTTTATAAGTGTACATGAATATTGTTTATGGAAAGCTAATTTTAGTTGGGACAAGAACAGATGGGAAGATTTGTGTGGCGAAGGAGTTGGTTGAAGGCATAGAGAGGGAAAACAACAAAGTGAACATGAAGATTATAGAGGGTGACGTTCTGGAGCATTACAAGACCTTCAAATATGATTTGCAAGCTACTCCAAAGGAAAATGGTAGTGTGGTGCAGTGGATAATAGAGTTTGAAAAACACCAAAACAACATTCCTGATCCTCACATCCTGTTGCAAAAGGCAGCTGAAATCACCAAGGACATTGATTCTTATCTTACTAAGAAATAAAACCTCGTATATGTTATGCTGCTGCTGTCTAAGAAATAACGATTGATGTGAATTATGGGGCCTAATAATTAATTACCCCT
>NW_014542747.1:9998-11007 GCF_000741045.1 Vigna radiata var. radiata
TTATACGATTGTCTAGTGCAACGAGTCTCTTGGGAAACGATATCCGGTCTTACCGGTTTTATTACTTGAAACGATTTGGTACACTTGCCAAAGTCCCAACACACTCTTATATATACTTTCTAACTATTGTTGATGACTATACTAAATATATTTAGATACATTTAATGAAACTCGCCAACACATTGTTCACTTTATTGCGTATGTTAAAAATCAATTTAAAGCTAACATCAAGATCATTCGGTTTAACAATGACAACAAATTTACTATAAAATATTATTTCAATACTAAAGGTATAATTCATCAAAACATCTTACATTGAAACCCCTTAACAAAATAGTATAATTGAGAACAAACATCAACATATTCTAAATATAACTAAAACCTTGCTTTTTCATCCTAAAATCTCTACTCAATTCTAGATATATGCCCTCAGTTATGTTATTCTTCTTATCAACATAATGTCTACTCCTTTTCTTATAACAGTTCATCATATGAAAGATTGTATGAGAATACTTTTGATATTTTTAGATTGATGGTTGGTTGTCTTTATTATGTTAACACTCTTCAAGCTAATAGGAAGAAGTTCCTCCCCATACACATTACACTACAACTAATTGATATATTGATCAAACCTCTTTCTCCTTTCACCTTCTATAGCGTCTAAGAAATAACGATTGATGTGAATTATGGGGCCTAATAATTAATTACCCCTTAATTGCATCAATCTTATGTATTAAGTGCTTGTAATAAAGTGCATCAGCGTATAGGAGTGAACTGTGTTTGTGTTATGTTGCATGATTTGTGTTAATAGTAAGAAAATTTACCATAACAAAAATTCATCATCTTAATACCAGGAACTAAATTAATAAAGCAAAAATAGTAACTACAACCGACCAAATATTTATTTAAATATTAAAAGTAAAAAGTAACTCAAAATATATGTTACCCTAGCTTAAATCTAAAAACACATTAGAGGGTGACGTGAATTTATATATATATATATATATAT
>NW_014542748.1:0-1129 GCF_000741045.1 Vigna radiata var. radiata
CTAGTACTACTCTCGCCCAAGCACGCTTAACGGCGGAGTTCTGATGGGATCCGGTGCATTAGTGTTGGTATGATCGCAACTGTGAAGTATTGCGCGATCAATGTATATATGGCGTCAGCATCGGGAACAAAATAAAGGGACCAAAAACAACGTAAAAAAGAAAAAAAATGTGAAAAAAGAGGTGCCACACGAGGACTTCCCAGGAGGTCACCCATCCTCGTACTACTCTCGCCCAAGCACGCTTAACTGCAAAGTTCTGATGGGATCCGGTGCATTAGTGCTCGTATGATCGCACCTGTGAACTATTGCGCGATCAATGTATATATGACTTCCGCATCGGGAATAAATAAAGGGACGAAAAACAACGTAAAAAAGAAAATAAATGTGAAAAAAGAGGTGCAACACGAGGACTTCCCAGGAGGTCACCCATCCTAGTACTACTCTCGCCCAAGCACGCTTAACGGCGGAGTTTTGATGGGATCCGGTGCATTAGTGCTGCTATGACCGCAACTGTGAAGTATTGCGCGATCAATGTATATATGGCTTCAGCATCGGGAACAAAATAAAGGGACGAAAAACAACGTAAAAAAGAAAAAAAATTTGAAAAAGGAGGTGCAACACGAGGACTTCCCAAGAGGTCACCCATCCTAGTACTACTCTCGCCCAAGCACGCTTAACTGCAAAGTTCTGATGGGATCCGGTGCATTAGTGCTGGTATGATCGCACCTGTGAAGTATTGCGCGATCAATATATATGTGGCTTCCGCATCGGGAATAAATAATGGGACGAAAAACAACGTAAAAAAGAAAAAAAAATGTGAAAAAAGAGGTGCAACACGAGGACTTCCCAGGAGGTCACCCATCCTCGTATTACTCTCGCCCAAGCACGCTTAACGGCGGAGTTCTGATGGGATCCGGTGCATTAGTGCTGGTATGATCGCACCTGTGAAGTATTGCGCCATTAATGTATATATGGCTTCAGCATCGGGAACAAAATAAAGGGACGAAAAACAACGTAAAAAAGAAAAAAAATGTGAAAAAAGAGGTGCAACACGAGGACTTCCCAGGAGGTTACCCATCCTAGTACTACTCTCACCCAAGCACGCTTAACTGCGGAGTTCTGATGGGAT
>NW_014542748.1:9836-12240 GCF_000741045.1 Vigna radiata var. radiata
ACTTAGATGCTCTAAGAGCTCATAATGATGGCTAAAATCAGGAAAATCCAACAACTATTAGCTTACAGGATCACTATGTTGACAACCTACATGGTCTAACATCCATAGCCTATGTAGCACTTCTAATTCACAAGCCAAAGCATATGGAAGTTCTGTTACAAATAATGCTCTATAATAGTGGGAAACTTCTTACTTTACAAAGTACCTAAAATCTCCTTCAAAGTAACCTTTACAGGCAANATCTTGCACTTAAACTTGCTTTCAATTTAAGATAGGATAGGATAGAGATTATGTTCTTATATTTCTTTGGACTTCTAACCATGGATGCTTCAAGGGATTCTCAACAATCATAAGAGGGGGTTGATCTGGTTAACGTCCGGCCATACAGATACCCACATGCCATGAAATCTGAGATAGAGCACCAGGTCGCTGAAATGCTCCGCACGGGGTAATCCGACCAAGCCAAAGTCCATACTCAAGTCCGATGATTCTGGTGAAGAAGAAAGACAGCAGTTGGCGTTGTTGCATAGATTATCGGGCACTCAACCGAGCGACGGTGCCGGACAAGTTTTCGATACCGGTGATCGAGGAGTTGTTGGACGAGTTGAAGGGCGTCATATTATTCGAAAGTTGATCTAAAAGTCGGGTATCATCAAATCCGTATGAGCGAAGAAGATGTTGGGAAAACAGCATTCCGAACACATCAGGGGCACTATGAGTTCGTAGTGATGTCATTCGAGATTACCAACGCGCCGCCGAAAACTGTGAAGAGCCTGAGGGGATTTCTGGGGTTCACGGGGTATTACTAGAGGTTCGTCCGGAATTACGACAAGATTGCTAAACCCTTGACAGAATTGTTGAGGAAACGTGGATTCTCTTGGAATGAGAAGGCAGAGGAGACGTGGATAACACTGAAGAGAGAGATGACAACAGCACCAGTATTATCATTACCCGATTTCACGCAACCTTTCCACATAGAGTGTGATGCGTCGAGAAGTGGCGTGGGAGTCGTGCTGATGGAGGGAAGAATCCCGATAGCCTACTTTAGCACGGCTCTGTCCGAGGGAAAGTTAAGCAAGTCCATCTACGAAAAGGAAATGATGGCCCTGGTGTTGGCCACTCTTGGATCCCAAAGTTGATAGCCGAATTCCATGTAACACAAATGGGGGGCCACTCTGGGGTGTACAGGACTTATAGGCGCCTAACACAATCATTATATTGGGCTGGAATGAAAAAAGATGTAACGGAGTTTGTGGCTAAATGTCTTCTGTGCCAACAACACAAGTACATAACATCTTCACCTCAAGGATTGCTACAGCCCTTGCCGGTGCCGAACACAGGTTGGGAGGAGCTGGGCATGGATTCCATAGGGGTATGACGCAATCTTGGTGGTGGTGGATCGCTTGAGTAAATACGCACACTTCTTATCGCTCAAGCACCCTTATTCGGCGAAAACAGTGGTTGAGGTTTTTATAAGAGAAATTGTGAGGTTGCATGAGATCTCGCAATCTATAGTGACCGACCGAGACCTATTGTTCCTGAGTATATTCTGGAAGGAACTGTTTAATTGTTAGGGGATGCAGTTAAAGATGAGCACCACGTACCACCCTGAAACGGACGGCCAAACGAAGGTTCTAAATCGAGTTTTGGAGGGTTGTCTTAGGTGTTTTGTTCGGAGCAGCCCAAGGGATGGATGATCGTGTTGTCATGGGCAGAATATTGGTACAACACGAGTTACCAAGGAGCAATAAGGTGCTCCCCTTCTGAGGCTGTGTATGGGAGAATGCCTCCCTCTTTGCATTCATTCTTGGGGAATCATTGGTGGAGGCAGTGTGTCAGGAGCTCCAAACCAGGATCTCATGGTTAGGCAAGCTAATAAAAGGAGGAAGGCTGTGAACGTGGAAGTAAGGGATTGGGTGTATTTGAAGATAATGATAGGTTCACTCCAGATCTGCACGGAATCAGCCAGGCGAGATGAAGTTGAGACAATGGAACAGTAGTCCTGATGCGGAAAACAGTGTGATGCAGTGACGGTGTGAAGTTGAATCGATGGTGGAGTGAAGAGCTTGGTGTAGCGGAAGCTAGCTCAGAAGGTCTTCTAGAAGAAGAAAGCTAGATGGAGGAGAGGAACAAGCTCGGTGTGTGACTTTGGGCGGAGTTTTGTTTGCTGGAAATTCAACCGTTGAAACAATGCTCATATATCCAAAAGTGTTCTTACAAGTGATCTAAGTTGAATTTATAGAATATCCAACTAGTTGTGTACAATGTGGATGAAGTCTGAATATGGTGGATCATGATCCACGTGGCAAAGCAAGAAACATGTGTGTGGAAATCTAGAATCGACACAGAATGTGTTGAAAAGTGATGGAAATCTGCCATGGGTGGATTTAGCACAATGGGGGGG
>NW_014542748.1:13345-16439 GCF_000741045.1 Vigna radiata var. radiata
AAAAAGTTTTGCCAAGAGTTGAAAGAGCACCAAGGACTCTTCCAAGACAACTTGGACTTTGAATGGCCTTTTACAAAGAAGAAACTAACACAAGAACTTCTTACAAATTCAAAACAAAATAAACAAAACAAACTCAAATGTTGTGCCAAGTTTTTGGCCAAATTCCTTGTGCTGGAGTACTTATGGAGTCTCCTAGCTTTTCAAAACTGCACCACTAGTCTCTCTCGGCTTCAAGGCATTTGATGTGGAAGATGGATCCAGTTTTTCCACTGCTGAAACTGATCACAAAGGCTGTTGTTCACTGCTTTCCAAATCAAATCTGCATAGTTCTAGCAAACCAAAACAGCAACTACTCATGTGAATATCAAACAAATCAAAGGCTGNACAAATCTAAGTAACTAGGACAATTCAGATTAGGAAAGAACTCTTTCAGCAATGGAAATTTAGTGCAGACTTTCTCTCGGCCAAAGCTAATTGGCTTCATGTGCATTCACTCAAATCTCACTTTCTGGGCTGTTTCAGTATATTTTCACTCCACTAACAAGTTTCTTTTGGATGATATACACTCAATCTCATCAACACTCAACTGTTTGGCTTGTATCTCAAAATTTGGGTAGTGGAGTTGCCAAATTTTCACTCTTTTTCTCACTGCAGAATGGTATTTCTCACAAAAAATGGTATTGGATAATGTGTGCAGCTTTGGTCTCTCGGAAACAATAATGAATTTGCTTAATTCACGCTAAACTCTCAGCTGCCAAAGTGCTGAATCTGTTGCTGTCACAGCTGGATCAACTGCACCAATTTATGCAGACACGGAGTAACTCTGCTGCCAGAAAATTTCAACTTTCGTGGACTTCTTTGGTTCTCCAATCCACTTTCTAGATTNCTATCAGCTAGAAGACAGATTGAGCTAGTAACTGCATCAATGAAGCTTATACACAGATCACCAAAATTCAATTAACAAACCCGATATACATCAGTTGTTGTCCAGAAATTGAAGCAATCAAAATGCACTACTGTCAATTGAACGAACAGTTTGTGTGCAAGAATTCCAATCAAAGAAAAGCAAGCAATTAAAGGATTTACAATGAAGGTGGCACTCAAAATGAACTTAAGAAGGGTTCTAGAGTGGATTTGAAAAGCAAGAAACAAGGATAAGTTGCAGAGATATCCAATTCAACTCAATTATGATTTATGCAAAAAATGTTCAAAGAAATGCCTCAATGAAATGCTGCTAACTATGCATCCAGTTGCAGATTTATGTTATCTGGCACGGGTTTCATTTGCTTTTTCTTATTCAGCATATACNTATGTTTTGAATTATGCTTTCAATTCTTTTCTTTTAATGATTGAAACCACGCATTTTGCTACCAATGTTCATACAAGATGGATGCACAATTCACAGCAACANCAACATAAAACACTGCAACTTATTCACAAGAAATTTGGCTGAAATAAGGCAACTGGATTGGCTATATTTAGCAGACAGTGGTATCTTTCATATTTGAAGCTTTCAGCAACTTTAATTGACCAAATGTGACTTATATAAATGGTCAAGTGAAACAATTAAGACATGAATCAAATTTTGACACTATGAGTTGTTATTTCAAGCTAAATCATAACCAATGCATTATGCAGATTTCAGCACAGGATTCAAAAGTGTTTGGATCAGAGATTTGGCACTTGGAGCAAGTTTGAATTGCCAAAAATATCAGATTAAAATGACTGTAAGGCACTGCATACGGTCAGTTCAAAATTTCACCACCTAGGTTGCTCAATTCAACCAAAAATCGGTCCAACACACTAGCCAAAATGCAGCAAAACATTCAAACTGCTATGAAACAAGTTTTGGTGACTCTAAACAGCAAAACAGATTTAAACAAGACTCTAGAACTGCATTGAAAGATGTCCAGAAATGAATTCTATGCTGGACAGATTNAAAAAAAAATATGAAACCAGACGCAATGACTGCAGAACAGTTCAATCTGNTGAGAAAATTTTGGATTCTAGCAACGTGATGCTATCCACTAAAGGATCTTATACATATTTAAGATCAGGTGGTGTGCATTCTTTTCCATTGCATCACATCCATCATCAATAATAACATATTCAACAGAATTACATAAAGAATCAAACAAAGTATTTTCTTCCAAAATTCACTCGCACACCAGATTTGAATCAAATTGTTTGGCACAATGCTGTCATGGATTTCAAGATGCACTGAGCTCGTAAGTCATTGCTCATTGATTGTGCATCTATCGAGAATTCCAATTGAACTTCAGCAATGCAAATTCACCAAACCAGTTTCAACTCAAGAATTTAGACAAAATAAAACCACAACACATGACTGAACATGACTGAAGTTGATTAAAAAAAATTAAAAGACTCAAGTGATGCTATGAACTGATTAAAATGAAGAGAAGAAAGCAATGAAAGGCTGGAACAATTAAAGAATGCGATTGAAACTAAAGATAGCACATCCAGTAATGAAACAGTGCAGAGACAGCAACGAAACAATGAACATTAGAGTCAAAGACATGAAGGAAACTTGTTGACAATATGGACAAAAACAATGAAACTTATCTGGAGCNTGACCACGAAACCAAAGCTCTGAATACCAAATGATAGGTTCGCTCCANATCTGCACGGAATCAGCCAGGCGAGATGAAGCTGAGACAATGGAACAGTAGTCCTGATGTGGAAAACAGTGTGATGCAGTGACGGTGTGAAGTTGAATCGATGGTGGAGTGAAGAGCTTGATGTAGCGGAAGCTAGCTCAGAAGGTCTTCTAGAAGAAGAAAGCTAGGTGGAGGAGAGGAACAAGCTCGGTGTGTGACTTTGGGCAGAGTTTTGTTTGCTGGAAATTCAACAGCTGAAACAATGCTCTTATATCCAAAAGTGTTCTTACAAGTGATCTAAGTTGAATTTATAGAATATCCAACTAGTTGTGTACGGTGTGGATGAAGTCTGAATATGGTGGATCATGATCCACGTGGCAAAGCAAGAAACATGTGTGTGGAAATCTAGAATCCACACAGAATGTGTTGAAAAGTGATGGAAATCTGCCATGGGTGGATTTAGCACAATGGGGGGG
>NW_014542749.1:0-2150 GCF_000741045.1 Vigna radiata var. radiata
GAATGTATAAATGTTAATAAAGAGAGGAAATTAATTAATAATAATTGAAATAATAAGTAAAATTAATTTTTAAAATATTAAAAATTTATAATGTTGTAAATTAATTTTATTTTTAAATATAGTATTTGTTTGAAAAATAATGTCCAAATAGACAATTTTTACTCTTGCACCCCAGATTTCCCTACATGTACCCCTCAGTTCTAAACCAGGCCAATACTAAAGCCCAATAGAAACCCTAATTCTCTTGCCAAACCCTAGCCGCCGCCTCCTCCATGGCAGCCACATCGCGCACCACCAGCGAGCCGTCGCACAGCGCCTCCATCATCTGCGACCATGTTTTTCACCACCATGCCGCCGTTCAACACCCATAGCCGTCAGCCACCCTAAAGCCACCACCGTCAACCTTCAAGCCGCTGCCAGCCACCGTCGCCGGCGTGCTCGCCGACCATCACGAAGCTTCACGCCACCACCCAATCTTCCGTGAGCAAGCACCAGTCGAAATTGCCGTCGCGAGTCTTCTTCCTCGCAGACCACCATCCACCATCGCGCAACCATCATCATCACTTCAGCAGGCCACCGCCACCGTCGCCAACACCAGTCACACACCACTCCGAACACCACTCACAGACCAACCTCCATCATCATCTGCGCCCACACCAGTCAACACCAGTCACGTACCACCGAACCGGAAACGACGCCGACAACACCCAATCAACCCGCACACACCATCCCTGGAAGTCCTTCCACCACCGAACTGGAAACTACGGCAATCGGAGTCCTTCCAGCACCTCGAACCACATAGCCGAACGTTGGTGGAGAAGATGGAACCGGATACGTCCAAAATGGATTAGGATACGTGCTTAATGCAAGTTTTTCAAGCACCTGGATCCGGATACGCCATCTTTGTATCCGGATACACTGGTTTGAAACTCTTCAACCAGACGCCCTCGGCTTTTCCAACCAAATCTTCTTCACTTCTTTAATCACTCCTTGCACGTTTGGTTGGCTGCATGGACTCCATCATCATCATGAACACCATTCTTCCTCGTCGAACTGTGTTGCTCATGTTGGAAATCGCAGCCCTTCAACTTGCAAGTCCATTTTTATGTTGTTGTTGGAAGTCCATTTTTCGTACAGGGATAGATATGTCTTTGCACTCACAATTCGCACAAATCCTCTCATATTTGCGGGATGGCTTCAACAGTAATATTTCGTAAATCGGCTGATTACTTTCATCGCAAATCATCGCAAATCAGCGGAAGAGAACACGACGTAAATGGCAAATCCATCTTTGCATATCTATGTGAACAGGACCATCCACGCAAACGAACAGAGGCTTAATGAAAATTATCCACAATAGATTGAAGAGTAAAATTATTTCTGTTACTATTACAAGAAATACCAATTTGGTCATTAGAACATGTTTTTGATTTCCTCAATTCAGTGTTGAATTTTCTAGTATCTGATGTGGCATTGGATATAACGTTGAGCCTCAAAGTTACAAGGATAATGATACTTAGACAACATTTTTTTGACAATATTTGAACATCATCTACATGTCATTCTGTGATTGGTTCATGGTGGTATTTATGATTATTATTATTGATTGTGAAGTAATTTTGGACCAATCACAGAATGACGCGTAGATGATGTTCAAATATTGTCAAAAAAATGTTGTCTAAGTATCATTATCCAAGTTACAAAGAGGTCTGGGAGCATTGTTAGCTCTGTGTCTCTAAGCGCCAGAAAGAGGTCTGGAGCTTATTCTTTCTTAATCCGTTGAGCATCATTTCTGTCACTGAGGCTGTGTTCACTTGGGGGTGATTGGGGGAGATGATTTGGGAGAGAGTGATGGAGTGGATTTGAGAGGATTTGAGGGTGATTTTTTGTGTGTTTACTTGAGTGGATTTGAAGGTAATTGAGAGTGGATTTGGGGATGGATTTTGTGAAAATTAGTGTAAGATTTGATTGATATGACAGTTTTAAAAAATTTGTTTAATTGATAGAAATTGAAGATTACCAATATGCCCCTAGGTATTAAAGTAATATAAAATGATATTTTTAATGTTATATTTAATTGTAAAAATGTTTATTAAGAGTTAAAAATTTAAAATAATTATTAAAAAAAATTTTAAAAATTTAATTAAATT
>NW_014542749.1:7370-8535 GCF_000741045.1 Vigna radiata var. radiata
GTTTGCCAAAGTAAACATAAATTCACGTAATAGTGTGAATAATTACTAACTTGTCATTTATATTTTGACAAATGCGTATTCACGACATTTTTTTTTTATATAAAATGAATATTATAAGAAAAGNCGTAAATCTCTCAAAAGATTTATGATAGGTTATTGCATATCTAAAATTTGAACAGCTCATCAAAATAAAATTGTGAAACCTGGTATCAATTTAATAGAAATGATTTTTTTTAATATAAGAGTTTAAAATTCTACTTTAGCTTAACTATACAAAATTAAAATTTCAATTATTTAGTTATTTATTTATAAATTTCTGATAAAAATATTTTTCTTTTAAGTCTTTTATAACTCTATATAAGATTTTAATGTTAATTTTCTCTTCTTTTTCGTCTTAGTTTGGAAGACCAAGTTGTTATTAAAATAACATTCAATAAATTAAACGAAGAAGATGAAAAATATAATCGGAGAGAATGATTTATGCTTTATTGATTTATACGACTTTTGCAATTCTCTTTAAGGATATTTTATGTCTTCTTTTTATTTATCACTGTTGTTTAAACAACAAATCGGATGGTCCAAGAGGTATAGAGAGTAATTTAATTATATTTAAGGTTATTTAAACTATGATTTAAGTAAGTTGTAAAATTAGTTATGATTTGAAGTTTAATTATATTTAAAGTTATTTAAACTATGATTTGTTAAACTAATTTTGTTTAATTTTTACTTATAATGTTACTCTGTGTGTCATAAACAGTAATTCATAAACAGTAATCATAAAAGTAACAATTGATCCAATATTTTCTTTTACCATTTATTTGATTAATTATTATTAATTTCTTAAAAATATTGTCCTCTTTATCAAGAAGTTGCCTTAATTTAGTAAAAGTCATTTTTTCGAAAAAATACTTTCCAAAAATATTATTGGATATAAATTCCCTTTTTCCATGAATAAAATGTTTATTGATATATTAACGGAATAAAATTAATTAATTAATCCGCTTTTAAATTCTATTATAATTCTACACTCTAGACACTTACTCTTCAGTTGTTGGTTTCTTAATTTTTTATAACAAAAATACACAGTATATATATATATATATATATATATATATATATATATATATATATATATATATATATATATATATATATATATATATAT
>NW_014542750.1:0-2180 GCF_000741045.1 Vigna radiata var. radiata
CCTCTAATTGTAGTTTAGCCATCTCTTTCTTTTCAAAATTGCATAAGAGTCCTGAGTTGACCAGATTTGACCATCTTTGACCATTCAATTTCATGTTTTAAATGAATAAAATTTTAACTTCAGCTGCACAAATAAACATTAGAACATCCAAAATAATTTATGCAACTAAAAATCACATTTTAAGCATCTTTAATTCCCAAACCCAATAAATCCAATTGTCACAAATTCACTTTTATGCAACTAAAAATCACATTTTAAGCATCTTTAATTCCCAAACCCAATAAATTCAATTGTCACAAATTCACTTTAAATCAATTATTTAAGCACAAATATCTCATCAAAAATTTCAATTTTAAAACATAAATGTGGGCATAAATATGCACTCATCAGCCTTGCACTGTGCACTAATGGCTTCGTCGTGCACTGGCAGACTTTGAAAAAGGGAGAGACCAAGAGAGAGAAAAGAGTGAGGCGCTTTGTCTGGAGATAGGGAGAGAAAGGCGATCAGCACTGGCGATCTCCGTCGTGCACGGCGACAATGAAGAAGATGCAGAAGGGAAAAATGATGGTGATGATGAGAAAGGTAAGAAAAATAACTTCTTTTCTTATTTCAGTAATACCATAGTACATTTTGTATTTTCATCTCTTAAAACAAAAAGGGGGGAAGGGAAACTCTATATATAGAGTTACAAAGGGGAAACGAAAAAAGCGAAAGACAAACACAAAACAAACAAACTGTCCTAAAGACAGTGAGAAGAATCATAAGATTCTCAACAATATGCACGTTAATATATATATATATATATATATATATATATATATATATATATATATATATATATATATATATATATATATATATAATGAAGGGGTTGAACTTTCACTTTGAAAGTGTTTTTTCCATGATTGCTACTATATGCGTAAGCACTGTTATATACGCAATTAATTATATATTGTGCGAATGAAAGTTATATATTGGTATAATAAATATGAATATTATATATTTATAATATGATGCTTATATTTTATTTAAATTAAATATAAGACCTAAAGATAATTTAATGTTTAGTGATAAATATAATTTTTTAATAATTAGAGAGTAGTCACAACATCTTTAATTAGTTAAATTATATTATAAAGATCACTTTATTAAAACATTAATTTAATTAATTATATATAGTGTGATGAAATATACCCACAGGATTTTTGTTACATTTGTATAATTAATTAGGATAAAATATTAATTATAATTCTTAATTTTCCCACAGGAATTAGGAATGAAATATAATTTAATAGTTTTATCATAAGGTTAAATGAGTCTAATTGGGTAAGGCTTTAGCCCATAGGCAAGTTTTATGTTAATAGACTCATTGGTAAAGTCATGTTTTACATTGGTAAAACATGACATTTATTTTAGTCTCAAAATATGATAATGAACATGATTTTGAATTTGCAGTTTCTCAATCTGTGAATATTTCTGACATCAAGTGTGGTATTCCCGAATTGAAAGGAGATAATTATAAGATTTGGAAGGAGAGAGTTCTTCTTCATTTAGGCTGGATGGACATAGACTATGCTATTAGAAAACCAGAACCACCGGGTATCATTGAGACTAGCACTCCAGATGCCATTGAACTTTATGAAAAATGGGAGAGGTCAAATCGTCTCTCCGTAACGTTCATAAAAACCAACATTTCTGCTGGAATTCGGGGTTCGGTTGATCAATATGAGAATGTCAAGGATTTATTGAAGGCTATTGATGAGCAGTTTTCGACATCTGATAAATCTCTTGCCAACACTCTTATAATGCAGTTTTCATCCTTAAAGCTCACTGGAATTAGAGGAGTGCGTGATCATATCATGCGCATAAGGGACATCGTGGCTCAACTAAAAGCTTTGGAAGTTACCATGTCTAATTCTTTCCTAGTGCACTATATATGCACTTTGCCTCACCATTATGCTCCCTTTAAAATCTCTTACAACACACATAAGGACAAGTGGTCTATTAATGAATTATTGACCATGTGTGTTCAAGAAGAAGAAAGGCTATTGATTGAAGAAGGGGAGAAGGTGAACTTGACCACTTCATTTAAGAATAAGAAGAACCAAGTTAATAAGAAGGGAAAGATTCTTGCTCAGCCAGTTATTAAGAAGGAGTCCAGATGTTTCTTTTGTAAAAA
>NW_014542750.1:4718-7073 GCF_000741045.1 Vigna radiata var. radiata
AATACTTCAGGAAGGATGATCCTCTTCCACACACTTCCTTAGACGCACCAAGGATGAACCAACTATTCCTCCGTCACCGTAGTTGCAATGTACCAGCACCACAGACAAGAGTTTCTTTAGCTGAGCAAGAGCCACACTTCTCAAAGAGTTCCGAGTGTTTTAGCGCAAGGAAAGAGTTGTTGTTGATGTATAAAGAGAGCCTATAAATAGACTCAAGCAAAAACTCTTCCATTTTACGAAACTGGCCATTTAATGCATTTAATCGATTAATATTAGTGTTAATCGATTAAAATAAGTACAACAGCTAGTTTTTCAAATCAGAAACCTTCAATGGCTAGTATTAATCGATTATTCTCAGGATTAATCGATTAATTAATCAATGGCTACTACTAATTTGATTTTAAATTTTTATTTTCCCCGGAAATATTTTCAAAATCTGATTTTAAAATTTTATTTTCTTCTGAAATATTTTCAAAATTTAATTTTAAATTTTTGAAATCCTTTTTCAATTTCTTATGAGCTTTATCTAATTTTTCTGATTCAACTATTAAAGCAGCATAAGTTTCATGCAATTCACTTTCACTAAATTGACTATAATTATCAGAATCACTAGAAGTACTTACTTGGCTTCCAGCGTCGTCGTCTGCCACTAAACAGATGTTTGTCT
Source organism: Vigna radiata var. radiata (assembly GCF_000741045.1). Taxonomy (NCBI): domain Eukaryota; kingdom Viridiplantae; phylum Streptophyta; class Magnoliopsida; order Fabales; family Fabaceae; genus Vigna; species Vigna radiata. The sequence continues at coordinate 5,386 of NW_014542750.1, forward strand.
CTTCATCAGATTCGCTCGAATCAGAAATTGTTTCGTTGTCATCTTCCCATGCGATGTAGGCCTTCTTTTTCTTGAAGGATTTCTTTTCCTTTATTTCTTCATTCTTCTTTTGATTTGGGCAGTCCGCTTTTAAATGTCCCCTTTCTCCGCAACCATAACATCTATATTTTGAGGAGGATTCTTGATTTTCTTTCTTTTCGACTTTGAATCTTCCTTTGTCTTTTGATTTCATGAACATGTTGAGCCTTTTTATCATGAGTCTCAGATTTTCTTCATCTTCTGAGTCTTCCTCTTCTATTTTGTTCTTGCTCCTTTCTACCTCAGATTTTAAGGCTAGACTCTTTTTCTTTGTTTTTGCCATTGCTTCTTCTTCATCTAGTCTTCCAAGGTCAAGTTCATGCTCTCTCAACTTTCCAAATAATGCTGCCATAGTCATAGTATTGAGATTTTGTGACTCAGTGATTGCGGTCACTTTCAGTTGCCATGACCTGTCTAAAGATTTCAAAATTTTAATGTTAAGTTCATCATTGTCAAATGACTTACCTAGACCAATGAGATGATTGACAATGTTGGTGAAGCGTTTCTGAACATCTGAAATTGTTTCTCCTTGCTTCATTCTGAACATTTCGTACTCTTGGATCAAGGTATTTTTCCTTGCCCTCTTCACGTCATTTGTTCCTTCGTGAGTTACTCTCAGCACTTCCCACATCTCCTGCGCGGTTTTGCAAATGGAGACCCTGCAGAACTCATCAACAGTTAAGGCAGATGCAATTATGTTCCGGACTTTCACGTCATTTTGACATCTTTTCTTTTCTTCAGCAGTCCATTGACCACGGGGCTTTGGTTCCTGTAAATTGTTAGTAGGAACAGACGAACCAGATGCAATAACATCCCAAATCTCACAATCAATAGACTCAATAAATATTTGCATTCTAACCTTCCCGAATGCATAATTTTCACCTGTGAATAAAGGTGGTCTATTGATAGAGGCACCCTCTGCAAAAGTTTGATATGATCCTGTCATTTGAATAACTATCAAATTGAGCTCTGATGCCAATTGTTAGAATCGGCTGCAGCGGAATTGTTAGCGTGGAATAACAAACCAAGAGGGTTTTTAATTCAAACGTGTGCCTTTTAATTTTGTCTCAATTTCACTTACTACGCAAATAATAAATATAAATAAAAGAGTAAGGTTGAGAGAAATTTGCACAGATGATTTTTATACTGGTTCGGATCTTACCAATCCTANGTNCAGTCGCTTATCTCAAACNGAGATAAANAGTCCACTATCACAAAACAATTACAAATAATAATCACAAAGAAAAATAATTTGTAAAAGTTTAGAAACCACCTCTCTTGATACCACAAGAGATGAACCTGCACCTCCTTTGAATCTTCACAAAGGATGAGACACCTCCTCCTAATACTTCACGAAGGATAAAACACCTCCCCCGAATACTTCAGGAAGGATGATCCTCTTCCACACACCTCCTTAGACGCACCAAGGATGAACCCGCTATTCCTCCGTCACTGTAGTTGCAATGTAACAGCACCACAAACAAGAGTTTCTTTAGCTGAGCAAGAACACACACTTCTCAAAGAGTTCTGAGTGTTTTAGCGCAAGGAAAGAGTTGTTGTTGATGGATAAAGAGAGCCTATAAATAGACTCAAGCAAAAACTCTTCCATT
>NW_014542751.1:0-1646 GCF_000741045.1 Vigna radiata var. radiata
CCACTCTGCTATGGATGACCCATAACAAACCTCATTGCCATCACCCGCACACACCTCAGCTCCAACAGAATTCATCACTCTCTCATCACCTACACCACGCTTCAACAATTCTGATCACACTATCAACACCATTTTTCCACCATCTTCATCTTTGGTNAAAAATGGCCATTTCATCACGCTGCATTGCTCCTGCTAGCTTGGGCCTGATCATTCTCCACCTATTCTCACCCGTAACCACTTGAACCACCTTTCCTTTTTTCCTACCAATTCCTCCCTCTCGACACACAAAAAATTCTACCAGCACCCTTCCATCACCACATCCCCATTATCATTCTCCTCATTACACCCATGCTCCGAGCTTCACCTGCAAGAACAAAAACAAACAGATTTCCCAGCCAAATCCCTCAAGCGGACACCAATTCTCAATCCCTTCCATCTTCACCATCACGCCCAACTACGAGAATCAAAAACACCCTCTCAATCCAAAATCACAAACATATTCTTCCTCATCGTCCCANCAAAATAGAAAAAAAACAATTTGCAACCATAATCAAAGACTCAAATCAGTTTTGATGGCAGAGGAGAAGTGCATCAACGCCTTGGTTCAGTGAGAAAATAAGAAACAGGGCAACAGAGGATGAAGAGGAAACTTGGTGCGACTGTCTCGGCAACGCNACGGTGGTGAGAAGACTCGACGCGGAGCGTCGACCCCAGCCTGGTGTCAGTGGCACCCTTACGCAACTCTGGTGGTAACCGACGTCGTCACCGGCGGTTCTGGTGGTGAACGNCATTGTGACTTAGAGTGAGAGAGATTGTTCTCGCGTACGAGGAAGGACAAGAGAAGAGAGATTGGCGCGGCGTCTAGCGGAGTCCGTGGTGGCCAGCTCGACGGAGGACGACGACCTCGACTTGGTGGCTCAGGCGACGAAGGTCGTGGTCGGTGACGGGGGTCGAGGTCGGCAACGCTGTGGACCATAGTTCATGGTGGCCGGAGGCTAACTCTTGGCCGTGAGCAGTGGAGGTTGGGTCGCTCAGAGGGAGAGAAGCTCTGGAACTCTGAAACATTGGGTGCCTAAGTGTGAAATGGAGTGAAAATTAGGGAACCCCTAATTTCTGCTAGGGTTAGGAGGATTTGGGCCTGGCTGTTGGGCCGCATGCTCTTTGCCATCACCTATAATCCTATTCGCACCCCCTGCAAACAAAAGAATAAAAAAGGGCTTTGGGCATTGGGCCCATTTCGAACTACACCTCCACTTTCATACTTACGCACCTGGCAGATTCTAAATCTAAAGAAAAAGTGTTTTGGGCTCAAATCAGAAAGGCCTCAATTTGTTCAGCACCCCCAGCTTTACCGATGCACCCCTATATCTGGACTGGACTAAGAAATTTCAGACTGCACCCTTGGTTTTGTTCTCTGCACCCTACTCTTATTGGGTTTATTGGACTGTTTTATTTTTATTGTCTTTGCTTTTATTATTATTTTTGTTGGACTTTTGTGTTATTATTGTTTGTTATACTCATTTGTTATATAAATAAATAAAAATAAAAATAAAAATATTTTGAAAAGGTTTAAGCACACGTGCGACCGCTCGCGTAGGCCTTGTGCTGAAAACCTTTTCCCTTTTCTTTTAAAAATTCAAAATCAA
>NW_014542751.1:5196-7719 GCF_000741045.1 Vigna radiata var. radiata
CCACCCAAGAAGGTTGAAACTTTCCTTGATTACTGCAAGAAGTTGATGAAGGAAATNAAGAATATGATGGCTAAGGCTCGTGATAGTTGAGCAAGATTTTGTACCTTTAATGCGATGAACTTAAATGTTGTGGATGCTTTATGAGTTGCCCTATTGACTTTGTTTCATGTTAATTTCCAAATTATACGTTNGGCATTGTTTTCACATCTTTATAATTTCTGGCTATAACAATGGTGTTACTTTGTTTTTGTTTTTCTCTTTCTCTTTTTGTTTTTATTTTATTCTTCTTAATTTATTTCATCTAATGAAATTCAGTTTAAAAATAACAATACGGCTAAGTTTCCAAGACACCCTAAAGGACGCGAACCAGTGAAAAATCATGGAAAACCAAGGAGAAATTCAAGATAGGATGAAAGCCGATATTCAACAACTGAAGGGGCAAATGATCCAAATTCTAGAAGCCCTGAGTGCCTTACAAAGCCTTGGAGATTCGCGCGCACCACGACCGCAACAGAGGGCATCGGAGGTACAAACTTTCCCTCCTTATGGTCTTCCTCCGAACTACACTCCACCCTCAAGAGAGGACTTGGGACATGCTGACACCCAAGAGGTCAAGGATAACGCAGTTGAAGCAGAAGACAAGCTTGGAGCAAACACTGCCATAATTCATGGGGAAACAACCCAGTCAGGTATTGCGGGTGTGATAATGTCAAAATCACCCGAGATGAAATCTTCACCTTATGCTGTTNCACCAACAGATTTTGAAAAACTGGAAATGCTTGAGAAAAAGTTGAGAGTCATAGAGGGCAAAGATGTGTTTGAATTTGGAGATGCTAGAGAACTATGCTTAGTTCCAGATGTGGTGATACCTCCAAAGTTCAAGTTGCCAGAGTTTGAGAAATATCGGGGAAACACCTGCCCAAGGAGCCACATAACCATGTACTGCAGAAAGATGACAGCTTATGCTCATGATGAAAAACTTTTGATTCACTTCTTCCAGGAAAGCTTAACTGGTGTGGCTCTAAACTGGTACATGCGCTTAGAAGCAACTCACGTCTACTCATGGAAAGATCTGGTTGATGCATTCGTAAGGCAGTACGAATATAATAAGGATCTCGCACCTGACAGAGTACAACTACAGAGTATGGTGAAGAAAGAATTTGAATCGTTCAGAGAATATGCCCAAAGATGGAGAGAAATTGCTGCTCAAGTAGAACCTCCTCTGAGTGACAAAGAGATGGCCATCATATTTCTAAACACTCTACAATCACCATTTTATGAGCACATGATAAGCAGTGTATCCTCAAGTTTTGCTGATATAGTTGTAATTGGAGAAAGAGTCGAGNGTGGTATAAGAAACGGAAAAATTACACTAGTCCCAAACATGGTGGCGAGTTTGAATGAGTACGGTCCTAGGCGCGAGAAAGGTAGAGAACCAAAGACTAATTCGCATTTTACTGCCTATTCCCAGACATCAATTTCTTATGGGTCCAATCGAGCCATGGAGCAGAGAAAGTACAATCGTAATGAGAAAGTTGTCAATTTCACTCCTATCCCCATGAATTATACAGAGCTGCTGCCAGATCTGCTGCGCAACAACCTCATAAANGTTTGTCCTACCAGGCCTGTACGACCTCCGTACCCAAAGAACTATGACATAAATGCCAGGTGTGATTATCATGAAGGAGCGCGTGGGCATTCAACAGAGGCATGCAAGGCTCTAAAGCATAAAGTGCAATCTTTGATCNATTCAGGATGCCTAAAGTTTGAAGAAAGTCAATACAACATTGTGGCAAGGCGTGAGTCCACCTCCGCAAATGCCATGGACAAATGAAGAGGACTCTAGGACTATATAAGAAGGCTTGGGTTATTGTAAAAGTGAAACTGATGTTACTTTGCTAATGTTTTGAATTGTCCTTCTGTAAAGACCATGCTCACTGATATTATGCTTTCATCCATGACTATTGGTGTGAACTTTCAATACGCGATTTTCTCCAAGGTTTACTGGAAATCATGTCCTAATAGGGTGTCACGGAGAAAACAAAAGCCGCAAATAAAAAAAATAATAAAGAAAACAAAATTGAAAATGGGTCATTCGTCTTTCTTGCAAACCTTCAAACTCTTGTTAAAAAAAATGATGAAAAATGGAAATAATAAAAAAAAAAAAAAAACAAAAGTTGTTGTGTCAGACTTTTCCGAGGTCAGATGTTAAATAAAAAATAACAATTTTGACGTTTCTCTCAAGACAGTTGTGCACATGCTGCTTAAAAACCTTCACCCTTCACTTTTCCAAAATAAAGGATTTCCCCTTAACAAACATTGTCGATGCCCCAATAACAAAGAAAACCTTTTCATTGAGGCAGATTGGTCTGACCAAAGGTCTTCTCGCTTGCGCTAGTAGGATGATCCCTGAATCCCATAGGACAAATTTCAAAATTGAAAAGGAAAAATAAAATAAAAAAAAGGAGAAGAAGAATAAGCCCACTAGATTGAAAATCCGAAAGGGCAGTCTAGAAAGAAAAA
>NW_014542752.1:0-1103 GCF_000741045.1 Vigna radiata var. radiata
AAACCTACCCCGACTCCTGAGAAACCGCAACCTGCGGTCTCAATGGTCGGCGCGACCTCCCAACCTGATACGATAATCTTATTGGCCACCGTACAGGTTGAAGTCTCCTCACCGAAGAAAGCCGCCATTCTAAGGGGCATTCTTGATTTAGGCTCTCAAACTACGATAATTGTGACCAAATGCGCTCGCGCACTTGGTTGCAACATAAATCCAAATCTTAACCCTGTGAACGGGATTTCTGGCTACCCCGTTCCTATTCGCGGGATAACACGAATCAATTTGAAACGTAATGGAACAATGTTAATCCGCGATCACTCGGTCACGGTCATAGATAAAATTTCCAACCCAACTCCTTCTACGCCAATTTCACCGGAAGTTCGGCACCGCCTCACTAGCTATCCTTTGGCGGATCCTGATTTTGACAAGGTGAATGCACCTGTCGAAATTTTAATAGGCCTTGATATTTTGCCAGAACTCTTGTGTGGCGAAACCATTTCTCTCGGACCCGGTTTTCCAACGGCTCTGAAAACCAAACTAGGGTACGCCGTAATGGGCATCGCACCTACCGCCGACGCCACTCCTACTGTTTTACTGGCGACTGAAGATGAATACTCTACTCAAAATTCAATTGATGAACAAGAAAATTTTCAGGTTGCGATCCCTAAAAACTGGGAGTTAGAGGAGCCTCCGCCCTTCGTTCCTCCTCCCCCTCCGGAAAATCCTGCCGAAACCTTCTACAAGGAAACTACCGTCCGGATGCCCTCAGGCCGTTTTATGGTTCGCCTACCATTTTCAGATAGCCCGGAGAAATTGGGTAACTCAATGAGTCAGGCTCAATTGCGTTTCAAATCCTTAGAAAGAAAATTTCAAATAAAACCTGACCTTCGCGAGCAATACTCTAAGGCCATTCAAGGTCACATCGACGCGGGTCAGCTCAAGTTGGCCGCCCCTGACGTTCTAGACAAAATGCATTACGTACTCCCTCATCACGGGGTAATCAAGGAAACTTCGAGTACTACGAAGCTCCGAATAGTAAACGATGCAAGTGCCAAAACCTCCTCTGGTTTCTCACTTAATGACCTCTTACACGTAGGTCCCAAAAT
>NW_014542753.1:0-1236 GCF_000741045.1 Vigna radiata var. radiata
TTACAAAATCCCAAAACATCCTTTTTTTTCAAAAAAACAATCAATCTTCTTGAAAGAACTACGTAACCCTGATTTCTCAGTATGACTGAGAATACGTAGGAGCAAGGTCAATCCTTGTCGGGCCCAAAAACCTAAAAAATATTTTTGTTTCTTTATTTTATTTTTCTTGGGATAGTTAAATATTTTGCAAACCACATTTTTATTCGCGCATTTAATTAAAGGTACTGCCTTAGGGCAGGCGTTGTAGGGTGCTAACACCTTCCCTACACGTAACCGATTTCCGAACCCATCTCTGGTTTTCACAGATCTTGTCTTATCTTTTTATGGTTTTTCCGTAGTTTTCCAGAATAAACTATGGTGGCGACTCCAAAACATTTTTCAAACGGTTTTTCTTTGGATCGTCGTCCCGTCGCGATTTTCCGGTTGCGACACAAGTATTGTATTCTAGAGGACTCTCGGCGCTGTGTTGGGGCAAACCGGCAAGTGTACCGAGTCGCACAAGTAATATAAAATGGTAAGACCAAGTATCGTATCCCAGAGGACTCTCGGCACTGAACAATTGTGTGAAAACAGGATTAATTAAGGCTTAAAAATAAAGAGAGATCGTGGTTTGTATTGCAAGAGAATAAAATAAAGCAAAGTAAAAGTGATTGCATTCCAATCCCTAAGTCTCAAAACCCATGATTTCAAAAATTTCCAAAAGCTTGGCACCAAGAACCAGCTTAGCCAAGTCTCATCACCAAACTTGACTTGCTTGAAAACCAACCAAATTGAAAAATTTCTTGCACCTGGATTTTGAAACTAGTCGATACTTGGGGATATTAAGAATGCAAATTAGCCCCTTAGTCTAAAAATCAAAGGATTTGAAAAATTCTAAAATGTTGGCACCAACCACCAACTAAGGCAAATCTCACCATCAAACATGGCATTCTTCAAAAAAACCAAATTGAAAAAATTCGTGTACCTAGATTTTGACACTAATCATCATTTGGGGATTTAAAGAGTGCATTGCAGCCCCTAAGTCTAAAAAACCAAGTGTTTCAAAAATTTCCAACCTCTGAATCAAGCACCAACTTTGCCAAGTCTCAACACCAAACATGGCTTGCTTGAAAACAAATCGAATTGAAAAATTTCTTGCACATACATTTTGACACAAGTCGTCATTTCGGGATTGAAAGAGTGCATTGTAGTCCCTAAATCTCAAAAACCAAGACTTTAAAAAATTGCCAAATCTTG
>NW_014542754.1:0-2624 GCF_000741045.1 Vigna radiata var. radiata
GCCCCTAAAATCCACGGTTTCAGCAGGTGAATTTGAGATCATTTTCTTCGTTGAAAGATTCACAGTACTTTGGACAAGCTTATTATGAATGTTCCCAACTGATTCATCAACTTGTTTCTTATGCTCTGACTCATGAATCGATATATGAACTTCAAATATACAACAACCATCCACGATGAACCCATCACCAGAGGCGTAAATGTTAGACCAATGTTCATTCCTTGAGTTGAAGTTCTGTCTAATTTCTGGCAAATTCATATATCAAGAGTCTGTTGGGTATCGAGTTTATAAAACAAAATAACATGATTATCACAAGTCTAAGTGTGAAATTTACCTTTTATTATATTGTCTCTGTGGTTGTGCTGATTAATCAGAATGAATTTGAAATTTGTAAATTTTTCACATCCACTAGGCCGATCACGAACAGGTCCCAAAACAATTGCCATAAACAAATTCTCTATTGTAATTGGAATGATATCAATCGTCCTAAAGACAAAGATACAAAACTTAATGAGAAAACAGATAAAATGAAATGAAAGAGCAGCATGTAGATTATGTATAGTAATTCAATCAAGAACCATGTATGGCCATCGAGAGTAATCCTTTTCGAGCGCATCTTCTGGCTAACGCTTGACGTGAAGTTTGTAAGGTTCCATGTAAACTTCAACTCTTTATCCTTTGTATTCTGATTCTCCATTCAGTAACTTCTAAGCTTCAACCGTAGCACTAAAAAAAAACAAATAATATTGGTTTTCACTTAGGAAGATCAATTGGGTATCCATCAAAAACAAACATCTTTGATGGTTGAGTTCACAGGAAACTTCAATAAAATCACTAGGGGTGGGCAAAATGCAGTTAAGTGCACTGTACTATAAATCATTGCAGTTAACTATAAAACAGTTCAAATGAACTAAACTAAAAAATAGTTCAATTTGAACTATTTTTTAGTTCTGTTACACTAATACAATTCGGTAAACTAAAACAGTAAAAGCAACAAACTAAAACAGTATGCTAAAAACAGCAGAACACTCTCCTCACATTTGAACTAAACATTGAACTAAACATTTTTATGCTAAAAACAGAAAAATCAGAAAAAAAGAACAGCATCGAAACTGAAATGAAACTCGAATCCAAACATCTACAAAGTAGTACTAAGTATGAAACATATAAAAACCAGCAAAAACAAACTGCATAAAACTAGGCTGAGCTAAACTAAAAGGCTAGACTAATCTACAAAACAATGACTTTCTCTCCAATTACTGTTGCAGCAACAACACCTCAACTAGTGAAGGTTTCTGAATGTGTTGAATGAGAGGTGTATGAATATCAGCATCAACAATTGCAAAATCAGCACTTGAAATATCAGCAACAACAACTGCCACATTATTCAGTTCAGAAAAACATTAAGAATCAAAACCAGAAGCATTAAAATCATAATCAGCAGTGGAAGTAATAAAATCAACAACATCAAGATCTGCTGAAACAGAAGCATGAAATTCACCAACTACTGCAACGTTGTTATCATTTAAAACTGTGTAAAAATTAGATAAATCAGCAATTTATCTTGTATCTTAACACGCATCTTATTTCTCTAGTAGTATCTTAACAATGAAAAATAGCATTATTCAAATAATTGACCTTACTACACGCATTCATCAAAAAATTAAAAACAATTCAAATTCACCATTATATTCATATTTGTCTACATATTTTCAACTTGCATGAACTCACATTTCAAAGATATCAATCTATATAGTGTAGAGGTATTTTCAAAGATATCACAAGTAGCCAAAGTTCATTAAATGCATGAAACGGATTTATTTCGTACTCCAAAATCTAAGCATATATTCCATGCATAGCTGTATCTGTTTCTAAATGATAAAAGGGACATACACGCATACATTACGTTAACAATTATCTTTGTTAACAATTAACAATTATCTTTGTTAACAATTAACTTACGCCACCAACTGAACAAAATGATTGATTTAAAGACTTAAAAACTGTGAGCCAATAAGAAACAGAAATTAAGGACCATTGTGCCATGGACTGCTATTTGAGCAAAGGATTAGAATCCTTTATGACAAAACAACAGGGAAAATAACGCTTGCTAAATCACTTTCTCGCATGACTGAATCATGGAATGGAATGAGAGCAAAAAGTAAGCTTATGTACGCAAAAAATCATATGAAAACATCCACAAAAAATAACGTAACATTGAAATATCATCTAAATATTCAACGAATAAAATAAAAAACCATTTCTTTATATTTAATTTTCATTCTGTTCATCTGGTGATTATATTTCGTTTGTTCATTCTTTTTATATAATAAAATACTAAAATTAGATGATCACTAATTTAAAGCAGATTCCTGACATCATGATAAAGAATCATAAATTAATTTTTAAAATAGTTCCAGTTTATTGTGCAGCCATTCATAGGGTATCAAACTTTAGCGAGAAATTTGAACTTAATAGTGTTGTTGACACTGACAATACAATCGGGATAAAATGCAAATACAATACCATAATACTGTGGCACTGCTCTTCAACAAAAATCGGCCACACAAAGTACACCAATTTTAATTACTGAGATGAAATATACCACTAAGGAAACTTTGATT
>NW_014542755.1:0-2625 GCF_000741045.1 Vigna radiata var. radiata
TGGTTAGGGAAGTCATTGGAATGAACATGTCTGTCTTCCAATCCCTGTTAGCTTTCTTGGCCGTGCCTGCTTCAAAGTCAAAGGCAACCAAATGGTTATTGGTAGCAAAATTAATGCACAAGGGAGTGATAACATGTGAAGAGAACACAAAAAGTTCCAACGAGTTGATGTGTGTGGAAGCATCTTTAAGCAGCCTTGTAAATGAAGGTACTAATGTTGCAACGATGCAGACTGCACATGAAAGGTTGGAGGCTTTGGAGAATGGAATTGAAATCATAGAAAATGGTTTGGAGAGCGTATTCAGGCGCATGGTTAGAACAAGAGCCTGTCTTTTGAACATCATGACTCAATAGAGTTTAGACAGTGATTTTCTCTCCAAATCCTCCAAAGTATCCAAGTTTTAGGGATCAGTTGAGGGTTGAAAAGTTTTGCCCCATCAATTTGTACATGTATACAATTCAAAAGTCTTAACGATGAAATACAACTGAATGTTTATACTCTATGTTTCGATATATTTTTTCTTCAGGTCACCTTTTTCCTTGAGAGAATATTGCTTTACACTTATCATATTTCTGTGACTAAGCATATAATTTACTTGTTAGAGAATGTTGGGTAAGTCAACGTCCTTATCAGTTAAAAGTTCATACTTATAGTTATCTTTTAAAAGCTACAAAACAGCCAAACTCACACCATATTGACAAGTAATTACATATTTATCAGAATAATGAAAATGTATTGCTTGGATTCAACTGCGTAAAAATATGCTTATTTCTATTCAGCTGCTGTATCAGTGGCTGCAGATCTCAGCCGGCTGGACCATGATATTTTAACAACCTTTTTTAATAAATTTTTAATAACAGATTATGTATTACTATTTTATTGGTTCATATATTTAAAATGAACCAATCACAAGCTGTGATGAGATTGAAAATTATTTTCTTTCAGAGAGGAGATCTTTTATTCAAACAAAGATGTCAAAATTTTCTGCAATAGAGTCACATACTAAACAACAATGATGTGTGCATACAAAACCTTTAACAATATATAACATCAAGCCATTGAAACTGGGACGGTGGATACTCGTCCTTTAACGTGTACTACAATACAAAATTCTTCATTGGTTTAAAACATGATGAAAAGGAGTTGGTAAAATAAAAAAGGGGGAGACATAAGAGTTACAAGCCACTCGTGTACACGCCAAATAACTCATCCTTTTGTTCTCGAAATCTGTACTCAAAATTAAAAAATAACTCATTGTTGTCTATTTGTCAATGACAACCAGATTTTGATCTCAAAGATCCAAAAGCCATTTTTAACAATATTTTGCAGTTATAGCTTCTTATCATTGAGACAAGCCAGGTAATGTATATCCTTGAAGCTGAAACAACACATTTTATAATTTGAAGCGAAGAGGCAATGTGGCAGCAAAGGAGGCAAATTAATTGATGACTAACGAAGTTTTCTGATTGCCAACACTTGGAGAACATGCCAGTTATGCACAACCAATGTGGCGTGTATTATATCACAAATAATAGTGCACAATGTTTGGCAGAGATGTGACAAACTCATCAAATTCTCAGGAAACACATGCTGCTACCACATGTTCACATTGATCATGAGAGGTTAACTGTGCTGCCTGTTTTCTTGACCAATAGGAATCAATCATGAATAGCTCCTATATATATATAGAGTTAAGCACTTGGTGACAGCACCAAAACATTGAGCTTCTCTTGAAAAAGAACATAAACAAAAAGAGTAGCCATGGCAAACAAGTTCCATGTTCGCTCTAACAGTTTTCCTTCTGGATCTCATCCTAACATAACTAGAGTAGAGGAAGAGCTGAACAAGCTGAAAACTTGGGAAGCCACTAAAACATCCACATCAAACTCAATTGGCACTGGCTTGTCTTCGTTATCAGATTTGCTTATTTGCTTGGAAGATATTCTCAACATGGCATCAACCCAACAGCTGATTTCTAATCATCAAGGTGAGAAATGCATGGAAGAGATAATGGATGGTTCAGTGAGAATTTTGGATATCTGTGTCATCACAAGAGACACCATGTTACAGATGAAGGAAAATGTTCAAGCCCTTCATTCTGCTCTTAGAAGGAGAAAGGGGGATTCAAGCATTGAAAAAATTGTAGCCGAATATAGTTTCTTCTCTAAGAAGATGAAGAAGAATGCCAAGAAGTTGATGACTTCTTTGAAGCAGATGGAGAGCAAATTTGGAGTATCACCAGTCTTGGATCACGATCAACAACTTGTTTCTTTGGTTAGAGTGGTCAGGGAAGTCATTGTAATGAACATGTCTGTCTTCCAATCCCTGTTAGCTTTCTTGACCGTGCCTGCTTCAAAGTCAAAGGCAACCAAATGGGTATTGGTAGCAAAATTAATGCAAAAGGGAGTGAAAGCATGTGAAGAGAAGCAGAAGAATTTGAACGAGTTGCAGTGTGTGGAAGCATCTTTAAGCAGCCTTATGAGTGAAGGAACCAATTTTGCAAAGATGGAAGCTGCAAATGAAAGATTGAAAGCTTTGGAGAATGGAATTGAAAGCATAGAAAATGGTTTGGAGAGCGTATTTAGGCGCATGGTTAGAACAAGAGCCTGCCTTTTGAACATCATG
>NW_014542756.1:0-2626 GCF_000741045.1 Vigna radiata var. radiata
CAGAAAAATATATTTTTGATAATAACAAGTGGGTGAAACGTAAGAACAAATGCAAGAAAGTCATAGGAAGAATGTACGGAGTTTCTCCCAATGATACTGATCGATTTTATTTAAGGATGTTATTGTTGCATGTTAAAGGAGCTAAATCTTTCTCAGACTTGCTACAATTCAACGGAACTACGTATAAAACATTTAAAGAAGTAGTTATAGCACGCGGTCTCCTCCAGGACGACACGGAATGGTTTCACTGTTTGCATGAAATGGAAAACTACCACATGCCGAAACAACTTAGAGAAATGTTTGCGTACATCTGTTGCTTTTGCGAGCCCACCTCTCCATTTGATCTCTGGAATACTTTCAAAACGAGCTTAACTGAAGATAAAAAAGGAAAATGTCTACAAGAAGATGAAAACGACGCTTTAGCAGAAATAGAAAATATTTTAATGTCTAATGGTTTCAGTTGCGAAAAATTAGGACTTCCAGTGCCGAAAAAAGGTGGGTTTAGTACTCAAAATTTTGATGTTGAATCAGAGGCTGACGAAGGTAACACAATGTTACAACTGCTAAATGAAGAACAATTGGACATTGCTAAGAGAGTGTTAAACGCAGTAAAAGGAGAATCTGAAGAAAAATTATTTTTCCTCGAGGCCCCCGGTGGATGTGGAAAAACACTTCTTTTTTCGTGTTTACTTTGTATTCTTAGAGGACAAAATCAAATAGCTTTGGCAGGAGCTTGGACGGGAATTGCATCTCTACTAATGAAAGGCGGCACAACCTTGCACAGACTGTTCGGTCTTCCAGTGCCTGTCCTTCCATCATCAGTGTCTTCAATTAAGTTGAACTCTGAAAAAGCAGATATATTGCGTAAAGCTTCGTTAATCTTAATAGATGAAGCATCAATGATTCCCGCTGCCGCTCTGGAATGCATAGACAGACTCCTCAGGGATATAATGAAAAATGAATCAAAGCATCTGGAACACGTCCCATTCGGTGGCAAAGTTATATTATTTAGCGGCGATTTCAGACAAGTTCTACCAGTCGTGCCTAAAGGTAACAAAACACAAATACTGGAAAACTCGATTCAAAAATGTAAGGTTTGGACAAAATTAACGAAGCTTTCATTGAAAACTAACATGCGAACAAACAAAGACCAACAAGAATTTTCGAAGTGGTTACTTCAACTTGGAGATGGTAAACTGAAAAGTGACAGAGGTGAAAATATAATTGAAATCCCGGAGCATTACAAATGTAAAAAAAAATCAATAGTAAACCATGTCTTTGGAACAGTTTTAAATGAAAAAAATGTACATAACGTCGTTCAACGAGCAATCGTTTGTCCACTAAACGAAGATTGCGATAAAATAAATAAAGAAGTTATAGACTTGATAGAAGGAGAAAGTAAAGAGTACATTAGTATTGATTCAATTATATCAGACGACCCAACAGAAGCCATTAACGTTCCGCTAGAATTTTTAAACTCTATTACACCATCAGGTTTACCACCTCATAAATTAAACTTGAAAATAGGTGCAATTGTCATGTTGATTAGAAATATGAATTTGGGTGGTGGATTAGTTAATGGTGTAAGATTTATAATTCGAGGAATGAAACAGAACAGTTTAAAACTTGAAATAATAACAGGAGTTGGTCAAGGAAACATTGTATTCTTACCTAGAATAAAATTAATATGTACTGATCCGAACATGCCATTCGCAATGTCCAGAGTCCAATTTCCTTTAAGAATTGCATTCGCAATGACGATAAATAAAGGACAGGGACAAACTTTCGACAAAATTGGGATTTTCCTGTCTCAGCCTGTGTTTTCTCATGGACAACTATATGTTGCATTCAGCAGAGTCAAATCTTATAAACATGTACAAATGTACATTTTATCGAGTGAAGAACAAGGGTACGACGAAGAGAAGAATGTACTTTTTACGAAAAATATCGTATACCAAGAAGTCTTAATTTAGATAAAAATTCAAAATGTTCATTCAAAACAAAATATTATACAACTGCAAAACAAACCGAAAACCGCATTCTTCAAATACATGTAACATACCTACTTCGAGCAGAAGACCATCACCATACCGGAACTTAAGTAAGTTTTTATTTTTATTTTTCTTGAAAAAAAGCACAAAAAATTAAAGCCATAATTCCCGACCACGTTAGCAGTATTAAAATAATTTTAAAATGACTTTAGATACAATTTAAAAGAAGATAATTTTTATACTTTCAATAATTTAGACAAAAAGAAATTAAGAAAAACGAATAACTAGAAACTTTCAATTTAATGTTCTACAAACAAAACGTGTTTGGACGTAATTAGAGGGGGTCATATGTTCCCCAAAATCGGGAATTAAAGAGCTGAAGAACAAAATGTTCAAATGATAAAGGTCCCACGGTAGTTTAAAAATATCCTCAATAAAACCATAAAATGCAAACTGAACCCATTAAACAATTTTAGAAGAACCGTTTAGAACAAGAGCTCCTTAATTCTTAACGCAGAATTCGATTGTGAAGTCAAAACATATCTTTTAATTTTGAAAACTTCAAAATTTCGTGTTGACTTCACTGACCCCTGACACGGACGCCCACTGTTGCAGTGGTTGACCCCCTGTTGTTC
>NW_014542757.1:0-2628 GCF_000741045.1 Vigna radiata var. radiata
CCGTGAGTCGTTCCCCTTGCCACCGTCCACCGGAGGTCCACCCACAGCTGCGCCGGCGATCATCTTCTCCGGTCTTCCCACTCTTCACGCCGGTCATTCTTCCCGCAACGGTCACCGGTCACTGTGACGGGCCGAAAACGCCGACTACTTGGGTCTCTTTCCACTTCTCGTCGTTGCCACCATTGCCGTCGTTCGTCGTTGTTTGCACCCTCTTCGTGCTGTCTCCAACCTTGACGTGGATTATTTTCTGATTTAGCGAGCTAGGTATATTTTGGATTTTTTGTTATGTACTTAATGGAAAATTGCAATGCCATGCTCTGTTGACTGTGTTTATGATGCGATATGAATTTGTTGATGGTTCATTAAGTTCAAAGGATTTCCAAAGTTGATTTTCATAAATATTGTACTGTATTATATGAACTGATGTTGTTGGTCTGTTTTGAGCTTGTTGCTCTGTTTTGAGCTTGATGTTGTTGCTCTGTTTTCAAAGTTGATCAATAGAGGCATTCTTGTTTCTCTGGTTACGGTTTCTATATCCAAAGTTGATCCCAGTTCCATCAATGGGTATTAGAGCTCTGATGTAGGAGCCATGTGGATATTGCACAAGGCTAAAAGAGAGAACATGATGGAGGGATGAGTTGAAAATTTGAAAAAATTGTGGAAGAGAACCAACAAACCATATCAGCAAGATTTTAAAAGCAAGAATCACATCTATTTAGGTTTAAATTAATGTTGGGAAAGTCGTTGTGGTTGTGGATAATATTGTTATTATATACCTTTCTGGCCCATTTCTTGGAAGAATATATAATTACTAACTAACAAATAAACCTTAAGAAAAACTACTCTATAGTTTTGTTTTTATCTGGCTCATACTTCTTAAGAATCTAATCTCATGGTACTTTGGACTTAATTATACACAGTCAATTCTTAGAACGTTGACTTGAGTTCATAATGAAATAATTGATTCCATAAAAACCCAAAAAATGTAAAGGTTGATTATATGAAAAGGATTTTTGCAGTGCTTTATCGTAAATTGTAAGTTGAAGTCAATTTTTAGCATTTGTCATGACTTTACCAGAATATGTTTCTTTAAGAAGTTGAGTTGTCTAATTTCAGTATTGAGTGGTTTAATTATTAGCTTTGCTTGAAGGAATCTACCATGTCCTGTCCAATTCATATTTGTAAGTCAATGACATTTTGCCCATATGAAATTGTATCAAACCATTATCTATGTTCAATTTCATTGTACGAACTAGGAAGAAAAAATTTGACACCTGAATAATATTCTTGTCCACTGAAAGCTTGTTAAGAGTTAATGTGGTTGTCTTGTCACTGCATAACACATCCATTCCAGCCATCTCTTCCATGGCAGTCATTCTCTTTATTATGCCATCCTGCAAAGGATACACCCATGATAGTTATTAGCTCAACACCCATGATGCATGTAACATATATGAAATTGATTGATATGTTAAGGTTTGTGATGACTTATTGTGTCAATGTTGTTTTATTTACCCTTTCCAGGTATGGTTTTGTCATCATTTTGTGACATCCAACTCAAAGTACAGTACAAGGATATCAAAGTTCCCAAGGTTGTTAAATTGGATTGATGTGAATATCGGTGACAAGTTCATAAAGAATGCTTTCAATAAGGGATCGGTGAGTAGTTTGTCATTTAAGCAATGTGTTGGGTAAATGTTTATTATATTTTGTTATTGATAAAAAGGAAATTGTTAACTTAATCAGGTTGTTGTTGATGTTGGGATTTCGAAAGAAGAGCTTTCTTTTGCTATAGTGAAAGAAGCTGTTGACAAATATCAAGTGCCATTGAACCAGCAAAATAGAGTAGATAAGGTCAAATTAGCTCGCTTTATAGAAGAAGAAANGCGGGTTATTGGCANCATGAAAACTAGTATTGCTCATTTCAAGAGTATTTTGAAGGAAGAAAAAAATGATGACAATGTTGAAGACTTTGATGATAAGCCGTTTAGTGCAAGTGAAGTAAAAAGTGATGATATTGGTCAAGACTTTGATGATAACCGGTTTAGTGCAAGTAAAGATCCATTACAAAGCACACCGGTTCAACATCACGAACAAACCTCGAGGTGTGAAGGTCAGCATGAACTCAACCAAACCACAATGTATGATCGAATGACAGTTGCACCTCAAAGAAGGATTAAGAGTATGGCCAAGAGAACTNCATTCACAGCAGACGGTAGAAGAAAGAAATGAGTACTTGAATATGAAGAAAGAAATGAGTACTTGAATATGTAGTAGTTATATTTTTATGTTGAAAACCTTAAAAAGATGTTACAAAAGTACATGGCCTGGATAATAGAACTACTGATGTTGATGTACAAACATGATGTTGATGTACAAACATTTCCANCGTTGCACTTTTTCGAAGTTATTTGGATTGTATGAAAGTGTTTTAGTTACTTTGATTTGTGATTGCGATGTTTTTGTGCATAAAGTTAGGCAGGGTTGTGAATTTAGATGGGCAATCATCTTCAACTATTGTGTTAGGCAGGTTTGTATAAATTCATGTTCCAGAAACGAAAGTTGTAGCAAGGACGATATAAATGGGTAGTTTAAGATAACTTTATGGACGAAGAGGGCATCTTTCAA
>NW_014542758.1:0-2612 GCF_000741045.1 Vigna radiata var. radiata
TCCATAATACCTTTCTTTAAAGCACTTTTGATGGTACGTACTGCTCTCTCTGCAGTACCATTGCTTTTCGGATGATACGGTGGCGATTTCGACACCAAAATATTGTTGGCTGTACAGAAGTCTAAAAATTCTGCCGAATCAAACGGCGGGCCATTATCACTTACTATTTCTTTGAGAAGCCCAAAGGTACAAATGTGTGAACTTAACTTAGCTATAACACTTTCAGCAGAAGTAGACTTAACTTGGCAGACATCTAACCAATTTGAATAAGTATCAACTAAGAGAAAGAATGTATTATTATCGAAATAAAAATGATCCACATGGACTCTCTCCCAAGGAGAACTTGTGACGGGCCAGGACACAGATTCACAAGACAAAGGTTTAAAATTTAGTGATTGGCATGCTTCACAAGATTTACTAATGCTTTCTATATCTGAGTTTAGGCTTGGCCACCAAACATTTTGCCTTGCCAATAACTTCATCCTAACTATTCCTGGATGCGATTTGTGAAGTAAATTTAAAACGATTTTCTGTAATTTACTGGGGATGACAGCGCGATCACCAAACAAAATGACTTCTTCCTCTAAGGACAAAAATTCCTTAATTTTGAAGAATGGTACAAGATTTTTATCTTCAATAGAGTTAGGCCAACCAATCAACACAAAATTATGCACTTGGCTTAGAAGGGGATCTTCCTGAGTTGCTGTGGCTACAACAGAGCTTGTAACAGGTAAATCAGGCATGATTTCAATGTAAGAATTGATGACTTTTACTTGCTCTTGTTCCAGTGGCAATCTAGAAAGAGCATCAGGGGCGGCTAATAAGGTTGCCTTTCTATGTTCTACTGTGAAATTATATGCACTTAGTGTGACTGACCATCTTTGAATTCTAGGGGACGCAATGACAGGTATTCCTTTACACAATAAAGTTTTCAACGGGTGATTATCGGTGACTAATGTAAAATGTTTTCCATACAGATATTTGTGAAACTTCTTAACACTATAAACTACGCCTAGTGCTTCTCGATCAAGTTGTGAGTAGCGTTTTTGTGCGGGTGACAGGGAGGCTGAAGCGTACATGACAGGTTTTTCTAGATTATTGACAACGTGACACAAGACTGAACCGACACCAAATGGTGACGCATCAGAGCAGACTACCATAGGTTTTTGAGGATCATAAATTTCTAATACAGGTTTATCACACAATTTAGCCTTAATGAAATCTAAAGCGGATTGACATTCAGTTGTCCACTCAAATTTTTGGTTTTTTGTTAACAGTTGATTAAGTGGCCTAAGATGAGTACTTAAATTTGGCAAGAACCTAGCATAAAAGTTAACAAGACCTAAATAAGATCTTAGTTCAGAAACATTAGTAGGTACTTTGGCATGAATTATTGCTTCAATTTTCTCATCAGTGGGGTGAATTCCTGTTTTATTTATTCTATAACCTAATAACTCTATTTCAGTAACTAACCAAAGACACTTTGGAAGGCCAACTTGAACGTGATGCACATTTAAACGGTCCAAAACTTCCAGCGTAATTTTTAAACATTCATCATAATTTTCTCCCCCTACGACAATGTCATCCAAGAATTTAGCTACGCGTTTCATGCGAGCCAAAAGAGTGTCCATAACGCTTTGGAAAACCGGCGGTCCCACCTTAACGCCATATTGCAAGCGATTAAATCGAAATAAACCCCAGGGAGTGTTAACGGTTAAAAGCTCTTGACTCTCCGGAGCAACTCTTAGCTGAAGATAAGCTTCAGTTAAATCTATTTTGGTAAAATAGGAACAATTTGAAAGGGTGGCCCAAATGTCTTCAAGTTTAGGTAAAGGATAGTGATCCATTTGAAGCTGAGGGTTAATCGTTCTCCGGAAGTCTGTTACAATCCTAATTTCGTTATTCTTTTTGACAATAGGCCAAATTGGTGATGCCCAGTTCGAATGGTTTACTGGTTCTAATCTTTTGTTTTTCACCATTTCAGCCAGCTTAGCTTCGACTTTTTCGCAGAGACTGTAGGGTAACTCATAATATTTATGAAATATAGGGGTAGCGTTAGGCATAAGAACCAGTCTAGCCTGAAAGCCTTGTATTGCTTCAGACTTATCTGCATTGAAAACCCAGGGAAACTTATGACGATATATTTCTACAAAATTAGAATTGCTGATTTGTTTAACTTCATTAGGAGGTGTGTCATTGAGAATAGTATCTTTTAACTGTGGTTCAAGGATGTTTAACCATTCTCTTCCCAAGAGCATTGTGGCAGGTTTAGAGAACTTAACTATAATTAAACGTAAATTAAAATCATTACCCTTGTATCGAACTTTCACCATCACTTGGCCGACTGTATTCAAGCCATAGTTATCAACACCATAAAGTTGAACAGAGGAGGGTGAAATTACTAATTTAGGAAATTTCTGTTGAAACTCTAGCATTGATATGATTGAATATGGGGATCCGCAATCAATTTCGCACTTAATATCAACACCATTAATGAGCATTATTCTCAAATACGGAGCTCGATTAGGTGAACTAAGGTTCCCGGTGGGTAAATTTGCAACAATAGAATTTGAGTTATTTCTACTCACGTAATTTTCAGCAATGTTACCGAT
>NW_014542759.1:0-2617 GCF_000741045.1 Vigna radiata var. radiata
TTTATTATTCTTATAAGTTCTCACATTACTCAGTAAACTTCATTTCCACTTCGAATTGTGTTGCATATTGAAGTTCCAACATATACTTTTTAAAACTCTGTCATAACAAATAGAAAAGACGAGGTACTACATTAAAAAATTTCAAAAAAAATGTAGTAAGGGAAGTTCGGGAGCCATTATGTAATTTGTAGGGAGTACGGAAGAGGTTTTGGTACAAATGTCAATGTAATCGCTTACAGCATGACCGTAATCGATTACACAGGCAAACACGCAATACAGACCTGGAAAATAACCAAGTCACGACCAACAACAGCAAACTGGGGAGCCCTCTCTAGCAGGGGCAAGGAGCAGCGTTGGACTTTTGGTACAAATGCTAATGTAATCGCTTACAGCAAGACAGTAATCGATTACACAGGCAAACACTCAACATAGACCTGGAAAATAACCAAGTCATGACCAACAGCACACTAGGAGCCCCCTCCAGCAGGGGCAGGGAGCATCGTTGGACTTTTGGTACACATGCCAATGTAATCACTTACTGCATGTGTGTAATTGATTACGCAGTCTCACAGAGTCCCCCTGCTGACACGTGGAATTGGATCAACAACTCTTACTTACCACAGAACACGTGTTGCTCATCAGGCAGGGACATGTCATCCCAGACTCTCAAACTAGAAAATAACCAAGTCATGACCGACAAAAGGACACTGGGGAGCCCCCTCTAGAAGGGGCAGNGAGCAACGTTGGACTTTTGGTACACATGCCAATGTAATAGATTACATTATGACCATAATCGATTACACAGGAAAACACTCAATATAGAACTGGAAAATAACCAAGTCATGACCAATAGCAAACTGGGGAGCCACCTCTAGCAGGGGCAGGGAGCAGCGTTGGACTTTTGGTACAAATGCCAATGTAATCGCTTACAGCAAGACAATAATCGATTACACAGGCAAACACTCAACATAGACCTGGAAAATAACCAACTCATGACCAACAGCACACTAGGGAGCCCCCTCTAGCAGGGGCAGGGAGCAACGTTGGACTTTTGGTACAAATGCTAATGTAATTGCTTACAGCATGACAGTAATTGATTACACAGGCAAACACTTATTATAGACCTGGAAAATAACCAAGTCATGACCAACAGCAACCTAGGGAGCCCCCTCTAGCAAGGGCAGGGTGCAGCGTTGGACTTTTGGTACACATGCCAATGTAATCGGTTACATCATGACCGTAATCGATTACACAGGCAAACACTCAATATAGTACTGGAAAATAACCAAGTCATGACCAACAACAAATTGGGGAGCCCCCTCTAACAGGGGCAAGGAGCAGCGTTGGACTTTTGGTACAAATGCCAATGTAATCTCTTACAGCAAGACTGTAATCGATTACACAGGCAAACACTCAACATAAACCTGGAAAATAACCAAGTTATGACCAACAGCACACTAGGGAGCCCCCTCTAGCAGGGGCAGGGAACAACGTTGGACTTTTGGTACAAATGCTAATGTAATCGCTTACAACATGACAGTAATCGATTACACAAGCAAACACTCAATATAGACCTCGAAAATAACCAAGTCATGACCCATAACAAACTAGGGAGCCCCCTTTAGCAGGGGCAGGGAGCAGCGTTGGACTTTTGGTACACATGCCAATGTAATCGATTACATCATGACCGTAATCGATTACGCAGGCAAACACTAAACATAGACCTGGAAAATAACAAAGTCATGACCAACAACAAACTGGGGAGCCCCCTCTAGCAGGGGCAGGGAACAACATTGTACTTTTGGTACACATGCCAATGTAATCGCCTACAGTATGACCGTAATCGATTACACATGCAAATCACTCACACAGTCAAAGAAACTACCCTAATTATAATCGCTTATAGTGTCTCTGTAATCAATTACAGTACCCCCCGGGCTGTGTCATTGCTCAATTGCAGAAAGTCAAGTTGGGGAGCCACGACTCTAATTCTGGGGAGCGCTCTTGAGGATGTCGTACACTATAGTTTCAGCAAATTGTAATCGATTACCGTGTCACAGTAATCGATTACATGACTCCCTAGGCTATGCCATTGCCAGATTAATAATGCTAATGGTAAAAACTTATATAATGTAACAACATTAAATAGCAAAACCAAATAAAACACGTAATGAACATTGAACAAAAACTTCCATTAACCACTTCCTTTACTCACAATCAAATTAATTCATCAAAACAAACTTGTCCATACTTAAACAACTACCAAATACTAAACTAGTAATAAAAAACAAATTTAATTATTTACAAATTTGGGACTATATCCAGTGTAGGGAGTTCTACAAGCTTTGCTTTTGTATCGCTTTCGACGTTGTCCTTGTCCTGTCTTCATAACACTTCCACGGCTGGAAATCCCTCCCTCACGTCCAAAATCATTGTGGAAATCATTTTCTTTACAAGGCGTCTTGTAACTACCTTCATGTTTATTGTTATCTTCAACCAGCTCAGCCTTCAATACAGATAGCTCTTCTTCAAGTTCTTCAATAACAACATCTTGTTCCTCTAAATGTTGGTCTAGAACAACTAAGTCAACTACTTTTTCTTGATTATTTGACTTTTT
>NW_014542760.1:0-2617 GCF_000741045.1 Vigna radiata var. radiata
GGACGTTTAGTCCGGAGGGCAAGTGCTGCCCCTGAATGTCTGGACGTTTAGTCCGGAGGGCAAGTGCTGCCCCTGAATGTCTGGACGTTTAGTCCGTTCGGACGTTTAGTCCGGAGGGCAAGTGCTGCCCCTGAATGTTTGGATGTTTAGTCCGTTCGGACGTTTAGTCCGGAGGGCATGTGATGCTCTTAATCTGGAAATCTTTTCCATTGATTGAATGCCTTAGCATTAACGATTCTCTGGCGTTCGCTCTTGTGATTATCTGTACTGAGAAAAAGAGTAGCCAGATAAACCAATGCACTGATCAAAAATCGACTATGTTATAAGGCCGATCGGCCGAGATATTAAGACCGATTGGTCTGCGGTTGATTCTTCGAAGAGTCCATATTAGGACGAGCCGTGGATGTTCGGGATGTCACTGATCTAGTGCTTGTTTTAATGATCTGCAAGGTAAAAATATATTCTAGATCGTTCGTTCTGATATGACTGCTTTAGAGTCTTGTAACCGGCAATGTAAATATATAGGCGGGACCGTTCGGTCCGATATGACTGCTTTAAAGTCTTGTATCCTGCAAGGTAAATATATAGGCGGGACCGTACGGTCCGATATGACGGCTTTAGAGTCTTGATCTACAAGATATGTAATTTTGAAAATATAATTGATGTAAACTGGATGAGCATGTAACTGCTTTAGTAATCTGCAAGATATATTATAAGGGAGACCGTTCGATCTTTGTTGATCATTTGAAGAATCCATAGTAGGATGTATTCTGGATGAAGTGTAGATGTTTTATTTCCTTGTGACTCAATTGAGACTCACTGAAGAACTAATTGACTTCATGTCGAAGAAGAAGACAATAATAATATCAAATAAGCTCTACTGATAAAGATGGGTAAAAATATTTTCTCTCTGATTATGAGATGCTAGGCCGCCATTCATGTGATAATGGTGTGCATAATGAGATTTGCATCATGCTGTATGACGACTCCATAGGCATTTATAATATCTCAAAGAGCGAAAGTAAATCTGTTTGGCAGTGATTCTTTTGTCTCTATAACTTTATGACTTCATGAAGGCTGATCGAGAAACACGTGTCCCTTATAACATGATGTAGAATTCATTCGAAAGAAGCTGTTTTTTATCCGTGAAACAAATCCACTGATAAGGTTCCACTTAATTTGCTTTGTCTCTTCTTGGGCCAATCCTGGAATCAAAAGAATAAAAAATTGATAAAGAATATTAGTATCGAAAGATAGAACCTGGACTAACCCCGGAACCTCTGCTGTCTTCCAACAATTTCGTTTTTGTGATCCTCTTCTAAAATGAGGCTTGCGAATCTCTTTTACCAATCTCTGATTGAGAGACGATGGCTTCTGTCATTATTAGCGACAGTGAGAGGTTTGCCCATGGACAAGAAGATTGTTTCTGAAGTCTATACTTTTCGAATTGTTGTTGATGGGCTAAGAATAAAAAGTGCCGCCAAGTCGGGGTTGGCGGCGGAAGTCTCTAAAAGTGGCAGATGTTCCAGCTTTCAGGAAGGTATCCTCGAGACTTAGTTTCTTGATTCTATGACAGGGGCTCCTGCTCGTAGAGATGACGATGTTGGTCGAGGCTGCGACAAGGCCGAGGGGATAAGGTTGAGGAGTTGGTGACAGCGGCTTGTTGTGGAAGAATGTTTTTTCTCCGTGATAACATTTGTTGACCGCGTCCGGTGGTACATACGATCATGGCGGGTGATGAATTGACGCTATTTGCACTGTGAATCCTGCACCTCAAAATGAAGGCACAAAGACAACAAGAAAAATTTCTTTTGCTAGAATGAAAGAACTAGCTTATAATAATTAGTAGCACACGTTATGTGAGCCTTAAGCAATGCTTAAATGAAAAGGTAATGCCTGCATGATTATCTCATGGAATTCCGAGATTGAGATTATACATTATATTATAATAATACATAAAACAAGTGCGTCAGTATGTATATTTATACTATTATCCAATGATATAGATCAATCTTGGTTGTTATAAGATGGAGATATTATTCTCCTTTTTGGATTCTCATAATATATATTTATGATCAATCTTGAATCTATAAAAATCAGTTGGGATATATATATTTATTTATATAAATATATAAATAAGTGGAATTGGTTGTGATATATAATATATGTAAATAAATTTTGCTGTGGAATAAATGAACTCTGATTGGAATTATGTAGCGGCAGCAAAATTAATTTTGAATACCATGATATTAATTGTGCAGCAGTAAATTCATAATGGATCTTTTATAATGATACCATGATACCTTGATTGTAACGCTCCCAAGTAGATTGTTTTTAAATAGAAAATACTTATCTTTTTGACGAAGCTTTATATAGAAATGATTATTCGTGTTGTGTAGCTTTTGTTTTGTTGAAAATTTTTGGTGTTAGTGTTGATCCAAAGCAATGATGTTGATATCGAGCGTTTGTCTTGGTTTCTCGTGGCTTTCAATGGGATGCCCCACGGCCCCACGGTGGGCGCCAAAATGTTTCGGTATGAATATTTTGAGGGCCGAAAGGGACTGACCTGGGTGACGTGGCGCTCCTGCTTTGCGACGCTTGATCTTCTCAAATCTTC
>NW_014542761.1:0-2624 GCF_000741045.1 Vigna radiata var. radiata
AGCTTCAATATGCTGAGCAATTTCAGTTTCCTCTCTGACTCCAGAACTTGCTCGACGGTGACAAAATAGCTACAACCTGAGATTCTGCGGTAACCACCAAATCTTGCCTCCAAATTATCGGTTTGTAGCTTGCCGAGTAAAACAAATCCCCATCCTAGATCTATGAGGACGAATTCGCACAGTTCGAGAGTCGCTTTTATGGTGTGATAAAAGGCTGTATGAGTTTGAACGGTGAAACTTTCAGGGAGTCCGGGGAGCTCCCAAATTTCAAGGAATAGCAGGAGGTCTCTCAAAAATTTCAGCTTCTGATCTTTGGTCCCCATCACCGGCTCACACCACATGTCATTGAGCCTCTTGCCTTTGTCAGGATTTTTGACATTCGAAATTTTCCACCATCTGCCAATAATTTGGAGGAACATGATGGACCCGTCTGATATCTGCACATTATCCTTTTTCAAAGTCTGAAGCGCTACTCTTGTTGAATCTTGAAAGACAGCGTTGACTAATGAAACATTCTGTCTTTCCACAGAGGATGGATACACAGCCTTTCGGGTCAACTTAGGCGCAAGCTTCAAGACTGCATTTGCTTCAGCATGGTAGAGATTTTTAACGTCTTCAAATTTTGCCTCGAGGAATGTCACTTCGTTGGGCACTGGTCGGACAACATTACAGTTTGAACTGTCAAATTCGATAGGATTCGATGTGTGCAAGGGCTTGTCAAAAAGTGGCACTTGCCTGACGTCAGGAATTTTAAGAACCTGGTTTGGGGCATTCAGCCAATTATTTCTAATGTTCTTAAATAAGTGCACTTGGTCAAAGAGCAGAAAAAGAGGTTTGCTGGGGTCAAACGGGTTTGGTATACGAGTCTTCAAAACACCGCCACACAATAACTCAAACATTTTCCTATTTACTTGATTGTTGTCGGAAATAGCACACAACACAAAGAATCCAACTTCCACCATTAACTTCAAAACAGCTTTAGTTAATTGAAGCAATATTTCTCCGTCTAAATTTCTTACTGGAAAGAGAGCGATAACATCTTTGTTCTTCGATTGTAGAGAAGAAGACATAAATGCCTGGATAGTTCCAGCAGTCAGATCTGAGGAAGTACCAGAACCATGTTCAGCAATGCCGAAAACTTTTCCACCTTTATACACAAGTTTAGAGTTAGTGTAAATTTCGTCTAGTTGTAAGTTTACGGTTTTGTCTTCCTCAGCCAACAATTTAAATTTCTCCATCAAGAAGGCTTTTTGAGTCGGTCCTATACCACAACCGTCATTTCCTATCTTACAAAGCAGTTTTTGAAGATACCTAGGATGAGGGAGAGTTAGTTGTTCAGTTGCTCTCATAGACTTATAAGCTCCAGGAAAAGCATAAAAGATTGCAGCAGCCCACTTCAGCATTTCTGGAGAGTAGCGGATTGAAGTTGCGACAGCCAACTTCAACTGCTCTATCAGAAAATTAAGTTTGGCTGCTTTCTCAGCTTCGATATCGTCTCCTATCTCGCACCACACTACAGCATCAGAAATTTTTGAAGCAAAGTTGGTAACTTTCTCTTTTAAAGCTCTCTCGTCTCTCACGGGTAACATTTGAATGAGCGATTCAAATTTTGACCAGCGGTCGCACTTGAGATCAGGTCCAAGACATGATTTAAATGGCTCATATGAAAGCTCAGCAAAATTATTAAAAACTTTAATGACAAGATCTTCGGATATTTTTATGAAGATGATGAATGGAAGAGATTCTAAATTATCATCCTCAACCTTTGAGAGTAACATGTACCCATTGTATGATTCAGATTTCAGAGTTCCAATGCTTCGCTTCAAGAAACCTTCCTTGAAATGTTTCAAGTCCCGGATAGTGTCTCTCTCCTCCTGCAGCTGAAAGCTCCTCTTGAGCTGAGCCCGGGCCATTTCTTGGTCTCGCTCTGACGGGTCTTTCCTTCTTTTGGCAGGAACTGTTGATCGGTAAGCCGGTTGATTTGGGAAGATGGTGGGGTATGCATCCTTCGTTAACTTTGGTACCTCCCTTGGCACCTGAATAACTGGACCCTCCTTAGTCTTAAATTCTTCGTGTGTCACAACGAATTGAGGGTGAAAGTGCTTAATGCACACGACAGAGCTTTTTGTGACGGTGAAATTATCCCTGCTTAGTGCATTAATCCATTTAGCATGGCGCTCTGGATCCTTCACAGAATCAGGGAATTTGAACGTTGAAACATTCGGACCAGGCGAGCTCGCATAGTTAGATTTACAGCCAGGTACGCAACAACATCTACCCATTGTTCTCAAATTTAACTAATTCTAAATAGTCAGAGTTCTCTATTCTAATTATTGACTAGCAAGAGTTCCGCTTAAAGCCACCATTACCGAAAAATATTCAAAAAGTGCAGAGAACCAATGCTCATAGCGTGGCAAAGGAAAATTCAGAGTAAAACAGTAAAAAACCCAAATGCTTATAGCATGCCAAAAAATAATTCAAAGCACCATTAATGTGAAAATCCATGCTTTTAACAAAACGAATGCAAAATATCCACACACATATTTAGATTTAGAAATTCTTACGTCGTCAGGGATCCTGTTCGACCGCAAGAAGTTGCACTGCAGATAAAATGAAGTAAAATG
>NW_014542762.1:0-2606 GCF_000741045.1 Vigna radiata var. radiata
CGAATTAATTAACTTTCCAATTGTCTTCCCAACTGAAAATGTATTTGATTCCACCAAGGAAGATCGATCAGAAGAAGACAAATTAGAGGACATGATCTGCGATGTTGGTGTAGAATCTTTTGCTCAAGCACATGTGTACGAAACGATGTTCATTGATGCAGAGACTTCTTTGTATGTCGGTGATGACGGTTAAATTTACCTTTATTTGTGAGTCAATTTTTGATATAACATTAACCCTTTTTTACTTAGGAACTTTCTTGGACTCTTGTTTTTAGTTAAATTGTGTGAATAAGAGAATTGAGGTTATACTTGATGATTTCTATCATTAATTCCCTTGATTTTGTAGGTTATTGGAATGATTTGGAAGAAGAGTTAAAGTATGAACAGAAAAAGCACCAGAAAAGAAGGTTTTAGAAGGCCAAGGACGCTTGGTTGCCCTTTTCTGGGGCCTTGGGCGTAGATGCTCACGCAACCACGCCTGGTTGCCTTTTTCTTGGGTCCTCAACGCTAGTAGTCACACTTGAAGCTTGCTTACCCCCTTCAGGGTCCCTCAAGAGAGATGTTCATGCACCAGCGCCTGCTTGCCCTCTAAGGGGTGTTGAGCGCCAATATTGTCGAAGTGGCGCTTGCTTGCCCTAAGTAGGGGCGCTGAACGTTGGCGTATCGGGCTTACGGGCCAATTTTTGCTCTATTTAAGGACTTAGACGTCCTAGGGTTTGTATCTTTTAGAGGCTGAAGTGCAGAGACAAACTTTTCAACCCTTTGGAGCCAGAATTGGATGTGAGAGCTTTCCTCTTCACTTTTTAGGGTTTCTATCTCACTTTCATTCCATTGTAGACCTAGGTTCTCCATGTCAATGGAGAACTAAAATCATTTGTTGCTGTGAAAGATCAAACCTCTAAACTCTCATGTATTTTGATAACGGATGAAAATACCATTATTTGTGATGTAATTTTGATATTAAATGCACCCTTTTTGACTTAGAATTTTTCTTTAACTCATGTTTTTGCTTTAGTTTTATGAATAAGAGAGTTGAGGCTATACTTGATGATTTTATCACTAAAATCCCTAGATTTTGTACGCTATTGGAATGAATTGAAAGAAGAGTCAAAGTATTAAATAGTTGGAGTACAAAAAAGTCAACCATAATGCAGACAAGTCAACTGGGAGTGCAGAAAAGTCAACCAGAATGTAAAAAAGTCAACCTGAGTGCAGTTTAGCACCGCAAGTAGCGCCCCGGCACCCTCTAGGGGCGTTGAGCGCCATTTTTAGTGCCGCAAACCACGCCCGGGCACCCTTTGGGGGAGTTGAGCGCAACTTCACGGAGGTGGCGCCTAGGCACCCTAAGTAGGGCGCTGAGCCCCGGTGGCGTGGGCTTGGACCTATTTTCTGTTATTTTTATGATCTATTTAAGGCCTAGACACCTTAGGGTTTGTATCTTTTGAAGACTTTAGCAGAAAAACACATTTCTCTCTCTCTTTTATTCCATTGTACACCTAGTTTCTCCATGGCGGTGGAGAACTAATCTCATTTGTTATGGGGGAAGACGTAACCTCTACACTCTCATGTATTGAATTGATTTATATTATAAATGCTTTACTTCATTAATCTACACTCTATGCTTGCTTTGTTTAACTCTTTTAATAGCATGATTATTGATTTTGTCGATATGGACACATATGGAGAAATATAGAACTGGGGAACTCTCCCAAAAGTAGTATTACTTAGACATAGGGATATGAGGGTTAGTTGCATTTACACTCCTGTGCTTCAGAATTAATTATTAGGGATGTTGAGAATCGTACGAACTCGTAATTAATGATAGGCTTTCTTCACTGAGACATCGGGTTTTAAGTATTTTAGAAAGTGACATTATCATTAATGAAGAAGACGAATTCGTTTATGCATGAGAGTGATTAGGTGAAATTTAAACCCTAATAACATATTCATCCATATTATCAACATCATACATTCATTTTAGTGTTTAGCCTCAATTGATCAAATTGCATTCATGTTTATTTTTCTGCACTTTACATTTAGAAACCCCAAAATATTGTTCTTATAGTCGTAATTGGTTAAGCAACAGCACAATTGTTTAGTGCCGTGAGTCTCTTGGGAAAACAATACTTGGTCTTACCATTTTATATTATATGATACAATTTGGTACACTTGCCAGAGGCTTAACATATTTCAATATGATCTGAATTATTTTATGCTTATTTCATTAATTGTTAGTGATTTTCTCCTTTGCTCAATGCTAGTTATGTTTTGATCACTCATAGCATGATACTTGGATTTCTTTGTTATTGGGAAATACCTAGAAACAATGATCTGGAGAATTTCACCCAAAAGAAATATTGCCTAGGGATAGGGATGAGATGTTTGGTTGTCTTATTAAGCTTTTATTCATAGTGCAGAATTGATTATTAGGGATGCAAGGGATTGTGGTCTAATAATTAAGGATAGGCTTTTAACGCCGAGGGATCGGGTTCTAAGTAATTTAGAGTGTGGCATTAACAATTTAATGAAGAAGATGAATTCTTGTATGCATGAAAGTAAAGAAGGTGAAATGTAAACCCCAACAACATAATCATATCATATGATCA
>NW_014542763.1:0-2605 GCF_000741045.1 Vigna radiata var. radiata
GACCAAATATATGAATCATGGTGATAGTTCCTCTAATAATGAGTATTATCTCCCATGTATTACGATGTATTTAGTCTCACATCACAATCTCTTAACTTTAATGAATAAACCATATGTTTATTCTAGGTCACAATTAAATGAGTTTTCTCAAAGTAATTAATTATGTGCACAAATAATTGAGAAAACATTAAACTGAATAAGAATTTTATCAAAATGAAAGTACTTACAATGATTGTCACATCATGGAACCAAGTCCCATTCGCGTTACATGATCCTTAAAATTCTTTGGTGGCATGCCTTTAGTTAAAGGATCAACAATCATCAACTCAGTGCTAACATGCTCAATAACCACTTTCTTTTCTTTAACACGTTCTCTTATGGCCAGATATTTAATGTCGATGTGCTTACTTTGACTTCCACTTTTATTATTCTTAGCCATAAAAACAGCAGCAGAGTTATCACAGTACAACTTCAGTGGCCTAACAATTGAGTCCACAACTCTAAGCCTAGATATAAAACTCTTCAACCATACACCATGTGAAGAAGCCTCAAAACAAGAAACGAATTCAGCTTCCATAGTAGAAGTAGCAGTCAAGGTCTGCTTTTTTTGCTACTCCAAGATACTACTCCATCAGCTAACATAAAAATGTAACCAGACGTTGATTTTCATGAATCAACGCAGCCAGCATAGTCTGAATCGAAGTAGCCAATCACTTCTAAATTAGCAGTTCGTCTATACATGAGCATGAAATCTTTTGTTCCTTGAAGATATCTCATTACTTTCTTTGCAGCTTTCTAGTGGTCAACACCTGGATTACTCTGATATCTTCCTAAAACTCCAACTGCAAATGCAATGTTAGGTCTAGTACAAACTTGAGCATACATAAGACTTCCGAAAGCTGAAGCATATGGAATATTTTTCATCTATTCTCGCTCAAGATCATTTTTCGGGCATTGACTTAATTCAAATTTGTCACCCTTTACAATGAGAGCTACACTTGGTGAACAATTCTTCATATTAAACCTTTCTAAAACTTTGTTGATATAGGTCTCTTGAGACAAACCCAAAATGCCTCGAGATCTTTCCCTATGGATCTTAATGCCAATGACATAAGATGCCTCTCCCATATCCTTCATGTCAAAGTTCTTTGAGAGAAATTGTTTCACTTCATATAGCAAACCCTTATCATTGGTTGCAAGCAAAATGTCATCCACATATAAAACCAAGAAACAAATCTTACTCCCACTGACCTTTTGGTATATACATTGATCCATGACGTTTTCTTCAAAACCAAATGAAGTGATAACGTCATGAAATTTTAGATACCATTGGCGGGAGGCTTGTTTTAATTCATAGATGGATTTATTAAGCTTACATACTAAGTGTTCACTGTCTTTAGAAGAGAATCCTTCAGGTTGTTTCATGTAAACCTCTTCCTCTAGATCACCATTAAGGAATGTTGTTTTCACATCCATTTGATGTAACTCAAAGTCAAAATGAGCTACTACTGCCATAATTATTCGTAAAGAATCCTTCTTAGACACAGGAGAAAAAGTTTCTTTATAATCAATTCCTTCTCTTTGAGTGAATCCTTTGGCAACAAGTCTTGTCTTATGTTTCTCAATGTTGCCTTTTGAGTCCTTCTTTGTTTTAAAGACCCATCTACATCCAATGGATTTTACACCATCAGGCAACTGAACGAGATCCCAGACTTTGTTGGATACCATAGAATCCATCTCGTCTTTCATAGCATCATACCATAGGTTTGATTCTTTAGAATTCATGGCTTGTGAAAACGTTTCAGGATCATTTTCGGCTCCAATGTTGTAATCTGATTCTTGTAAATACACTTCATAATCACTAGAAACTGCTGGTCTTCTGATTCTAGTAGATCTTCTTAATGTTGTCTCAACATCTTGATGAGAAGCTTGTTGTTCAATCGGTTGTTCAACATTTTCTTGTTGCTCCTCGTCAACAACTTGATCTACATTATCATTCTCAACAGTTTGTGGAACTTCAATTATTGGTTGTCTAATACGCTTTTGAGCTGGAGGAGCGTGAATGACTACCAATCTTTCATTTGATTGAGAGGTTTGAGCTTCATAGTGATCTTTTTCAAGATCAACGTTTTGATTTAAATCACTCCCACTAATCAAGTTATTTTCAAGAAACTTTGCATTTCTTGATTCCACAATCCTAGTGTTATGATTTGGACAATAAAATCTATACCCTTTGGACTTTTCAGCATATCCAATGAAATACCCACTAATAGTCCTTGGGTCTAGTTTCTTCTCTTGTGGATTATAAATTCTTACTTCAGATGGACATCCCCAAACGCGTACATGTCGTAAACTAGGTTTCCAACCCTTGAATAACTCAAAAGGTGTTTTTAAAACAGCCTTAGTTGGGACCCGATTTACTATATACACAGCCGTCTTAAGTGCTTCAGTCCACAAGAATTGAGGAAGTTTTGAATTACTCCTCATACTTCTCACCATATCCATTAAGGTTCGATTTCTTCTTTCTGCTACACCATTTTGATCTGGAGAGCCAGGCATGGTATATTGGGCAACAATCCCATGTTCTTGAAGAAATCTAGCAAAC